>NW_025972684.1:0-9545 GCF_021869965.1 Rhincodon typus
GAAACATCAGCTTTCCTTCTCCTCTGATGCTGCTTGGCCTGCTGTGTTCATCCACCTCTACACCTTGTTATGTCAGGTTTTCCAATTAGTCCTGTTTGGTGATATGCACGCAGTCAAAGACCTTTACAATCACTAAATACCATACATGAAGAAAGGCTTATCTTTATCAATGGGCAAGTGGCATTAAGCCACAGGATAAAAGGAAAATTCCCTAGCAACCACAACAGAGCTAACATGTGTTCCTTTGCCCGGTGTTTCAAAAAGATTGATGACAAGAAAGATGAATCAAGTTCTTCCATCCTCATGTTGCAACTCTTATACTCGGCCTTGCTGAACGCTCTCGGTTTTAACTTCAGGATTTCCAGCTTTCTTTCGGTCTGTATATGCAACTGGTCATCTCATCACATGTTTAACTCTGGTTGTAAATCCCACCACAGCATCATCCTTCTCCAATGCACTTCCTCCGCCAGGACCCATATTTTCTTTAAAAATAACAGGTCTGCTCATTTCACCAAATGGGTTTCTTAGCCTTAACATTCAATGAGATCCCATTCAGAATTAAACAGTAACACTTTAATCCTCAATTCCTACATATTTGTGCTGAACTTGAACTTAAGAAGCAAGGTGCATGCTGCAACTGCATAAATTAAATCTCATTGACTTTGGCAATCTCAAAATTTCCACTTGTTGGAATTGGTCACATTTGGTAATAGAGTATCAACAGAGTGGCTAAAAATTCATTCACAGGATGTGGGCATTATGAACTGGGTCAGCATTTATTGCTCATCCCTAGTTACCCTCTTGAACCACTGCAGCCCATATACTGTAGGTAGGGAAGCAAAGCTAGGGGTGTGGATAACGGGTGGAGGAGAAGTCATGGAATACACTTTAAAACACAATTAGCTTCTATTTATTTTGGTGCGTGGGGCCATGAGCTTTAGAAAAGCATTGTCCTGGATTGACACTTACAATTATCAGCCTTCATCTTGTGCTTGTAAGAACCTATGCAAGTTGAGGGCCAAGAGTCAAATTTACAAATTAATGCTCCCTGCCATTTTAAGGCTAGGAACAGCAAACCCTCAATATGGGCTTCTCTGATCCCATGCAATTGTATCAGAACTTCTAGACTTTATTATCTCTCATTAGTGGTGAGTTTTTCAGTATTTACTACAATTGAGGAAATAAATCCAGGTCACGAATGAGATAATTAACCATTTTTGCTTAAATTTTATACAAGTGATGTTAGACAATGGATAAATATGATCAAACACACTGTGGGAAACTTCCCTGCTATTCTGCAAGAGTGTGTCATGGGATCTTTTGCATCAAACTCAGGGCAGATGGGAATTTGGTTTAACATTTCATCTGAAAGATAAGATCTCAGATAGTGGTGCAATTGCTTCGGTTCTGGCACTGAAATGTCAGCCTAGATTTTTGATGTTCAAGTCCCTAGCGTGTGACTTCAATGCACAACCGAGTGATTTCAAGGCATGAATGCTATTACAGCTGACTAGGAGGGAGCAAGTGAGCTAAAATTTGTTCTAATTTTATTGAACATTTAATGTAGCCTTGGGATTTAGTTTGTATACTTAAAGGGCGTAAGGACATCTCCAAAATCAGATTATTGAAGAAATAGGCGCAGTCTTGCTTGAAACCTCTATTCTGTAACAGACAGATTTTGATTCATTGAGAGAACGAAGAACTCAGCAATCATGACAGGAGTATTGGAACAATAATAGACTGATCTTTATCTACCAATTTAAAGCAAGTTAAAGTGGGTAATATTTCCATTCTTCCAGTTCCTCTCTTTGTCTCATAGCTTCTAGTAGGTTTGGGGAGGGACAATTTATCTCAATAACAGCTCAACCACATTAAAAAAAAATGGAGAAAATTCACAAGGCTATTCAATACACAGAATCCCCTTCCCCATAAATGTATATTACAAGGGATTTGGTTGACAAGTCTTAGATTGATCACTCAAATACTGCCCAAAGGAAGCCTGTGATAGTAGAGCAATGTTCAACCAATTCATTAGTTTAGAAGAATTGTGTCACACCTGGCCAGTTTGGCTTTCACAAAGGAAGTTAAGAAAAGGGTAACAGGGAGAGAGTTGGGTGGTATGATTGCTGCTAGTTTGTTCTTGTGCAGAGCTGACAGACACACAATGCACAGCTTCCTCTCAAGCCAGAGACATTACTAGTTTCAGAGGATCCTTCTGATAGATGATGTAGAGACAGTCCTCCTCCAGTTTCTCTGCACAACAAGACATCACAAACATACATCATGGAGTGGTTTCCTGTTTATTGTGAATTAAAAATAATTCATACATATGTGAAAGATTTGGCAGAGATAGCAATCATAGGATATCCTCCAGCTACTTATGATGTCACTAATATAGGAAATCTACCCAAGGTTTTGCTTACCTAGGCTACTCAAAGGCTATTAAGATTTGATGTATTTTACTATTGTTTACTTATTGTGGATTACTTCAAAAAGCACTTAAAAAAATCTGGTATTATATTTCCATTAATTGTGAAATGTGAAGCATTGTTGTGCTGGGAGTTATTTGAATAAGTAGTATAATGCTGTGAAGGAACCATACAGTTTTATTGACTGCATCAGAGTGATTGCAATTTGAAAATTTCTAGTAATTATTGCACCCTCTGGTGTCTATTAATAAAACTGAAACCTTAATAATGAGAACAACTGGTTCACGATTGAAGTATTGTTTCAACAATCTTCAATTTCATCAGCATTTCAATTAATAAACAACAAGTACCACATGCACTTTAACCTACATTAGAGAGTTGAGATAGAAATGAGGTATTCCTATATCTTTGTTTGCAATTCCACTTATTACAAATATTTTCACTAGTGTTCAGCAATGACTAGTAAACCAATTCCTGATTAACAATAGCGCACGATTGAGTTCTCAAAAGCGCTTGACAGCAGGAGGTAAAGCATTTAACAAGGACAAGGAGATAAAAACTTCTCTCCCGATAAAAGCATCAACATGTTAAAACCTACAATTTTCAAACAATTTTGTAATGAAAGCATTCTTACAATAGACCAATACTATGAGGAAAAAATTGCTAAGTTTACAGGAAAAAAAGCGAAAAGAGTAATAGATGAACATTTCTGCAAATCTACCCTCACATTGTCCTACTCTGCTTTAATATTGCTAAGTTTAATTATACAGCAGTCCTTGTCCCCACTGTCTGCCATTCAATTAAACCCCTCCTAAATACATTCATTTTGCAAGCTGGACTTCAACTCCTGGGAAATAAAACTGAAAGAACTGCAGATGCTGTAAATCAGAAACAAAAACAGAAATTGCTGGAAAACCTCATCAAGTCTGGCAGCATCTCTGATGAGAAATCACAGTTAATGTTTTGGGTCCAGTGACCCCTCCTCAGAACTCCTGGGATCTTTTATGACAGGCAATGCCATTTCACTTCTAGGAGGTACTGTAGTTTAACACAGGAAGCTGGGTGTTCAGGAGACCCATGAGCTCTTGGCATGAAGTATCAATTTTTACTGGATTGCTCAGACAACTGTTTCATTAGTTAGCATTAGATGCCTCATGATTAAAAATTCCCTCTGCTAAAGATGATTAGATCTCAGTGAAAGTATGCAACAATAGCAACAACAGCTACAAAATAACATGCTTCAGTAGGATTTATAAAATGCAAAGTTTTAAACAAACTGAGGAAATTTACCTGGGTCTAGGCTTTCAATGAGAATATTGGCTTATTCCATTTGAGTGGATCTTGCATTGGAAGATCCAGCCTAAAATTAATTTCCTGCTTCTACACATCAAAAAGCCTGTTCATAAACTTGTCCAAAATCTGGGATTTGGACCCTCATGGAATTTGTGTGATTCTTTAGATAAAATATTGTATCAAATGAGAGCAGAGTAATGTTTGTGGGGTGAGGGAGGAAGGAAAACCTCATTTGTCCTGACCTATCTTTGGTGATCCATAAGACATCTAGCTGGGAAGAGCGAGAGTTTGTGGCTAATGCTACACGATGTTTAAACCCAACATTTAGAAGAAGAATACCCCACTGCAGAGAAGTTGCCAAAACGCATTCAAGGAACCTTATAATTACACATGCAACTCTGACATTGTACAAATTCCACCAAATCTGTAATCCAAGTTTTGTCCTCTAGTTGTGCTGCTGCTCCACATTTGAAAATTAAGTTTCAAACTTTTCAAAGAGACCAATTTATTTAGGTCAGTTCTACTGCAAAATATTTAACATTGCATGACAACATGGAAAGGTTCATAATCTTTAACTAGTCATGAAAACATTCAACACTGCATTGAATCTGTATGTAAAAACATACACATTACAATGCTGCAGTGGCAACATTTAAACATTGCTAAACTATATAAATGCGTAAAAAGGGCAATGCAATTCCAGAACTAAATGACAATCCATAAAATCAGAGTAAAAATGATCAGCACAAAAAAAATGAAATGAAATTAAAAGCAGTTTAAAAAGATACACTTGCATTTATATAGTGTCTTTCACAATCACATCCCAAAGTGCTTAACAATCAATGTGAATTTTGAAGTGAAATTACTGTTTTAAATGTCGAAAATGTGGTAGCCAATTTGGGTGTGCCAAGCTTGCAAAGATAGCAATGTAATAATGACCAGATGAGAGACTGGTTGGCTCAATTGAGCAGACAGTGCTTATGTGGATCAAATTACTATCAAGAGTGTGAGGCTGTTCAATCTTCATTCCAGCTGAGATGACCTCACTTGAAAAAAAAAGGAAAAATTTGAAAGATAAAGCAATGCACTTTTGTGCGTTCGCTGGGGAATCAAACAATCTGAATTCAAGGAGGAATACCAAATAATCTGCTTTTCTGGAAATGGTGGTGGTGGGATAAATAATAGTAGGGTACAATAGATAATTCCCCTTCTCATCTTTAAATAGTGCATGGGGATTGCTAAATTATATTTTCAGTATTTCACAGGGTATCTCTTTCTGTCCATGTAAAATCAAGACAATTACACTTAAAAGATCATTGGTTTATAATGAAGCATTAAAAAGTTGAATTGTTTCTGTAAAAGCATGAATAGTAATGATATTTGAACAACTTTTTTGACTGCTGCGAGCAAATTGTGCAAACCTCTTGTTGCATGGCAAGAAGTCTAGAAGCAAAAAAGAAGGGGCCTTAACGCATTTTACTGTTATGCATTGATTTTTGATTTTATCAAATAAGATTTGATCTCAACAGCTGAATTATTGTCATCAAGCACTGAGAGCTGTACACTATTGCATCGGTGACCACTGAAGAAAAACATCCTCAGATGTTACTGAAAGCACAAGACAGTTTCATACTTTAATTTCAAGAAAGAAATATAAAATGTTGGCTCAAACACTAATTTAACTAAAGTAACTAGATCTTAAAACATCTGGTAAAAATGGGTTTTATATTCTAGGCAACTAAAGGAGAGGCAGGGGATTTAAGAACATTAGTCAATAGATGGCATGTTCTTCCATTTAAGATTTGAGGTGAAAACATAGGTTCAAAACCCAGTAATGTTGCTTGATGAAAGCTTATTATTTGATATACAAGCCAAGATGAACTAAGGCACTTGCACTGTTTGCATTTATCTTTCAAATGAAAGTTAATGGTTATTTGATCATTAAAAAAAACTATGAAGCAAGATGAGAATGAGTACAGAACACTAACTCATAACAAATCCCAACAATTTGCATCTCATGATGATTTGCAGTTCAAAAGTCCCAGCAGCAATGATAATGTTGATTTAAGTGATAGCTACGTCAATAACACTGAAAAGTAATTACCCATTTCTATCTGAAGTCCACAAACTTACTGAGCAGTTTCATTTTATTAAACCTTAAATTTGACGTAGGAATTTAGATTCTAAGTATTGTATTTTCACATTTGCAGATATTTCGTCCACTATCCACAACCACAGTGAAGGGTGTGGGAATAGATGCTAACACCCTGTTGGCCAAGGAAGGAAGGATGTTAATGGGATAGAAATTATGGATCCTGCAGAAGTTTCTCATAATACTTAATAGAAAACAAGGATTTAGTCACCAGAAATTAAAACAATAGTTTGCAGGTCAGCTTCAATGTGGCATTAAAACCTTTATGTTTTAGCATTTTAGTATGTTCTGTACATTAAGTGGGAGATTAGGTTTATAGAGTCACACAGCACAGAAAACAGATCCTTTGGTCCAACTCATCCATGCCAACCAGATATCCTAATCGGACCTAGTCTTATTTGCCAGCATTCGGCCCATATCCCCTCTAAACCCTTCCTATTCATAATCCATTAGGATGTCTTTTAAAAGTTGTAATTGTACCCGACTCCACCTCTTCCTCTGGCAGCTCATTCCATACATGCACCACCCTTTGCTGAAAAAGTTGCCCCTTAGGTCCCTTTTATATCTTTCCCCTCTCACCTTAAACCTATGCCTTCTAGTTCTGGGCTCCCCTACCCGGGAGAAAAGGCCTTGATTATTCACCCTATCAATGCCCATTATGATTTTATAAACACCTCAGCCTCCGACATTCCAGGGAAAAAAGCCTCAGCCTATTTTGCCCCTCCCTATAGCTCAAACCCTCCAATCCCAACAACATCCTTGTAAGAGACAACAAGGTGCAGAGCTGGATGAACACAGCAGGCCAAGCAGCATCACAGGAGCAGGAAGGCTGACGTTTCGGGCCTAGGCCCCTAACCCAACATCCTTGTAAGTCTTTTCTTAACTCTTTAAAGTTTAACAACATCCTTCGTAAAGCTGGGAGATCAGAATTGATTGCAGTATTCTAAAACTGGCCTCACCAATGTCCTGTCCAGCCAACTCCTATACTCAATGCACTGACCAATAAAAAAGGGAAAAGTGACAAATGCCTTCTTCATTGTCTACCTGGGAGCCCACTTTCAAGGAGCACTGCATCTGCACCTTAGGTCTCTTTGTTCAGCAACATTCCCCAGGGCCCTACCATTAACTGTATAAATCCTGCTCTGGTTTACCTCCTCAAAATGCAACACCTCACATTCATTCATCTAAATTAAACTCCATCTGCTATTCCTCTGCCTATTAGCCCATTTGATAAAGGTCCTGTTGTACTCAGAGATAATCTTCTTCACTGTCCATTATACCACCTATTTTGGTGTCATCTGCAAACTCACTGGGCATACCTCCTACATTCACACTTAAATCATTGATATTAATGAGAAAAAGTAGCGGACCCAGCACTTGCAGCACACCACAGGTCACAGTCCAAAAAACAAACCTCTACCACCACCCTCTGTCTCCTACCTTCAAAACAATTTTGTATCCAAAATGGCAGCTCTCCCTGGATTTCATGTGATCTAACCTTGCTAATCAGTCAACCACATGGAACCTTATAGCAAGGTGTTTGACAAATCCATACAGACAAAGTCTACTACTCTGCCTTCAATCTTATTTGTCACCTTTTCAAACAAAAGGGTCAATCAAGTTAGTGAGACACGATTTCCCACTCTCAAAGCCATGCTGACGATCCCTAATCAGTCCTTGCCTTTCCAAATACATGTAAACCCTGTCCCTTCGAATCCTCTCCAACAATTTACCCACCACTGATATTAGGCTCACTGACTTATAGTTCCCTGGTTTTTCCTTATTACCATTCTTAAATAATGACACCACATTAGCCACTCTTCAGTCTTCCAACACCTCACCTATGGGTGTTGATGCTACAGACATCTCAGCGAAAGGCACAGCAATTTCTTCCCGAGCTTTCCACAAAGTTCTGGGGTATTCCTGATCAGGTCCTGGGGATTCATCTATTTTTTTTTTCATTTTAAGACCTCTACACCTTCTGTTATGCAATATGAACTCCTTTCAAGACATCACAATTTATTTCCCCAAGTTCGCTAGCTTCCATGCCCTTCTCCACAGTAAATACTGATGCAAAATATTCATTTAGTGCCTCATCCATCTCCTGTGGTTCCACACACAGATGGCCTCGGTGATCTTTAAAGGGGCCCTATTCTCACCCTAGTTACACTTTTGCCCTGAAGGAATTTGCAGAATCTCATTGGAGGTTGCTTGTTAACTTGATTAGTTTAGGCCACATGCATCCGCAGTTCTTTTGGTTTTTTACAAAATTAGAACAGTAGTGGAAGATGGTGACTGGAACAGTTGAGAGCCAGTATAAACACTGAGACAAGGCAACCGTCAGGTCAAACAGCCATACATTAAATTATAGGAATCATATCTGTCACTTAATAATGACCCTCAACAATGTAATGGAATCGTTAAACAATGCCTGGAAACAGTGTCTTTTACACCACAACCTTCACATGATCATGTTCCAGCACAACCTTGCATGTTATTATCAACACAAAGTTCCATGACATGCAATTACTTAGTCCATACATTTGGACCATATTTATTATGATTGCATGTGACAGGTGAGTTTTACTGCAGTTCATGGTAAGCAAATCTCATCTTCACTCTTTGCAATTTTTTTTTTTTTTTTTTAAAAAAAGATGAGAGAACTGCAACACAGACGCAAATATTCATTCCTTCCTCAAGAAACTCAACACGTCTGGCAGGATCTATGGAGAGAAAACAGAGTTAATGTTTCAAGTTGAGCAATCCTTCTTCAGTTAGTGGACTTGAAACATTAACTCTATCTTCTCTCCGCAGACGCTGCCAGACTGTTGAATTTCCGAGATAGTAGGAACTGCAGATGCTGGAGAATCCGAGACAGCAAGGTGCAGGGCTGGATGAACACAGCAGGCCAAGCAGCATCATAGGAGCAGAGAGGCTGACGTTTCGGGCCTAGACCCTTCATCAGAAAAGGGGGAGGGGAAGGGGGTTTTGAAATAAATAGGGAGAGAGTGGGAGGCGGATAGAAGAGGGATAGAGGAGAGGATAGGTGGAGAAGAAACAAACAGGTCGAAGAGGCGGGGACGGGGCCAGGAAAGGTGAGTGTAGGTAGGGAGTTAGGAAGGGGATAGGTCAGTCCAGGGAGGATGGACGGACGGACAGGTCAAGGGGGCGGGATGAGGTTGGTCGGTAGGAGATGGAGGTGCGGCTTGAGGTGGGAGGAGGGGATAGGTGGGAGGAAGAACAGGTTAGGGAGGCAGGGACGAGCTGGACTGGTTTTGGGATGCGGTGGGGGGAGGGGAGATTTTGAAACTTGTGAAATCCACGTTGATACCATTGGGCTGCAGGGTTCCCAAGCGGAATATGAGTTGCTGTTCCTGCAACCTTCGGGTGGCATCGTTGTGGCACTGCAGGAGGCCCAGGATGGACATGTCGTCTGAGGAATGGGAGGGGGAGTTGAAATGGTTCGCGACTGGGAGGTGCAGTTGTTTGTTGCGAACCGAGCGTAGGTGTTCTGCAAAGCGGTCCCCGAGTCTCCGCTTGGTTTCCCCGATGTAGAGGAAGCCACACCGGGTACAGCGGATGCAGTATACCACATTGGCAGATGTGCAGGTGAACATCTGCTTGATGTGGAAAGTCTTCTTGGGGCCTGGGATGGGGGTGAGGGAGGAGGT
>NW_025972685.1:0-9544 GCF_021869965.1 Rhincodon typus
TGTTTTCTGAAGAAGGGTCTAGGCCCGGAGCGTCGGCCTTCCTGCTCCTCTGATGCTGCTTGGCCTGCTGTGTTCATCCAGCTCTACACCTTGTTATCTCAGATTCTCCAGCATCTGCAGTTCCTACTATCTCTGAAACTCCTAAAGGCTGACAGATTCCCAGTCCCTGATAACCTGCTTCCCAGTCTCTTCAAAGAAGTGTCTGCAGAGGGGCATTAATTATAATCTTCCCAAATTCCTTATGTTCTAGAACAATCCAAGAAAGAAGGCAGGCCGAAAACTGTCATAGGGAAATGTAAGACTCAATTAAGCAGGTTATAGCAGGATACTTGAGAAATTATCGTGGTGTTTTGTAGGATTGCTGCATGTTTGAAAAACAAATAACCTGATGCTTATGGCAAGCATTGTATAAATAGCTGTTTGAATGAGAGTAGTTGAAGTG
Source organism: Rhincodon typus (assembly GCF_021869965.1). Lineage (NCBI taxonomy): Eukaryota > Metazoa > Chordata > Chondrichthyes > Orectolobiformes > Rhincodontidae > Rhincodon > Rhincodon typus. Next base: position 443 of record NW_025972685.1, read on the forward strand.
GTTGCAGACAATTTGGAGCCAAGGGGTTCTGTGTACAGATGGAGCTTTGGTCGGCAACAAGAAGTTGATTGATCCATGGACTAATGACCAGTTATCAATGACAAAAGTCTTTTGCCTGGCAACAACGCTGTGATTGGTTGTGAGGCAACTGAACAATCTAGGGCTGGGAAAAAGACAGAGAGAGAAGTGATTAGATCTGCATCAGCTCAGGAGCTGTCTCTCTGTTCTCTGCAGCCAAATCCTACTTTAAATCTAAAGAAAACCAGTTTAGCTTTCCTTCAGTTGTTGTAAGCTGTAACTCTTAACTGATAAGTCAAAGATATTTTATAAAGTGAACCTTCCTGCCTGTGCCTCTTGGCAAACCAGTGGAAGCATCTGGAGAAAGACGACAGAACAACAACGTTCTGACCAGCATCAGAGTCATTTCAGCAACCAATGAATGGAAGCCGGTGGACTGCTGCTTAGTTTTCCTCTGCCTATAGCCTGTTGTCGCTGTCTGTCTGTTTTTCCGCTTGTGTGACTATGAGGAGGAGTTTATAATTTGTATTATTACATGTTGGTGGTTAATGACGACTGTTTACCTGTAACCAGCGTCTAATTACTTTAATTCTTATTCATTTGTGGGATGTGGGCATCGCTGGCTGAGCTATCATTTCTTGCCCATCCCTAGTTGCCCCTTGAGAAGGTGGGGGTGAGCTGCTTTATTGAACCACTACATTCCATGTGCTGTAGGTTGGCCCACAATGCCCTTAGGGAGGGAATTCCAGGATTTTGACCCAGTAACAGTGAAGGAACAGCGATATAATTCCAAGTCAGGATGGTGAGTGGCTTGGAGGGGAACTAGCAGGGGGTGGTGTTCCCATGTATCTGCTGCCCTTGTCCTTCTAGATGGAAGTGGTTGTGGGTTTGGAAGGTGCTGTCTGAGGATCTTTGGTGAATTTCTGCAGTGCATCTTGTAGATAGTACACACTGCTGCTACTGAGCGTCGGTGGTGGAGGGAGGGGATGCTTGTGGATGTGGTGCCAATCAAGCGGCTGCTTTGTCCTGGATGGTGTTAAGCTTTTTCTGATTGGTAAAGGTGTACCAGTGAAGTGCCACAGGGATTGCTGCTAGGATAGTGCGATCAGTGATTTGGGTGTGGGGACTGAATGTATGGTAGCCATACTTGTTGGTAGCACCAGGACCGGTAAGAGAGTAAGTTGTCAAGAGCATATCTTTTTGCTGCAGTTCATTTAGAGCCATAGAGATCGACAGCACAGAAAAAGGCCCTTCAGCCCTTTGAATCTGCGGCGGTCAAAACAGCCACCTAATTGTCCTACTTCTATTTTCCTGCAGTTCATAGAGTTCCTACAGCGTGGAAAGTGGCCATTCAACCTATCGAGTCTGTATCGACTCTTCAAAAAGCACCCCACCCACTCCCAGGTCCACAACCTATCCCTGGAACCCTGCATTTACCAAGGATAGGCTAATCTACCTAACGTGCACATCCCTGGACCCCATGGGACAATTTAGCATGGCCAAACCACCGAACCAGTTGGTAAAAATGTGACTGAAAGAGACCCCACACACGCATACAGTCTCGTAACATTGTCTCCTCTCTCCCCACCCCCTCACCAACCATTAATTTTTTATTGCAACATTTTCTAATCAGCCTGCTCAGAGACACTATTACCCAGCTCTGGCATGGGTGGGGCTCGGAGGTACGGACACTACCACTGTGCCTCGAGAACCCATTTAATACTATCTTCCGATAAAAGTTTGCTGTTTTAATTTGTATTTGTGTTGTATGACCAAGGGTACATCACCAAATTATTGCAATATGTTTGTGAACTCTATTCACACCTGGGAGATGGAGGCATCATGGTCATGTCAATTGGCCAATAATCCAGAGATCCAATTAAAATATAGAGTAAAAAGGTAGTTTACTGCCAATGATTATTCTTAAAATTATGATTCACTGTTATCCTTTAAGGAAGGGAATCTAGCATTGATACCCAGTCTGGCCTATTTGAGACTCCAGATCCACAGCAATATAGTTGAACAAAATAACAAAGAACAAAGAAAATTACAGCACAGGAGCAGGCCCTTCAGCCCTCCAAGCCTGCGCCGATCCATATCCTCTATCTAAACCTGTTGCCTATTTTCCAAGGATCTGTATCCCTCTGCTCCCTGCCCATTCATGTATCTGTCTAGATACATCTTAAATGACGCTATCGTGCCCGCCTCTACCACCTCCGCTGGCAACGCGTTCCAGGCACCCACCACCCTCTGCGTAAAGAACTTTCCACGCATATCTCCCTTAAACGTTTCCCCTGTCACCTTGAAATCGTGACCCCTAGTAATTGAGTCCCCCACTCTGGGAGAAAGCTTCTTGCTATCCACCCTGTCTGTACCTCATGATTGTGTAGACCTCAATCAGGTCCCCCCTCAACCTCCGTCTTTCTAATGTAAATAATCCTAATCTACTCAACCTCTCTTCATAGCTAGTGCCCTCCATACCAGGCAACATCCTGGTGAACCTCCTCTGCACCCCCTCCAAAGCATCCACATCCTTTTGGTAATGTGGCGACCAGAACTGTACGCAGTATTCCAAATGTGGTCAAACCAAAGTCCTATACAACTGTAACATGACCTGCCAACTCTTATACTCAATACCCCGTCCGATGAACGAAAGCATGCCGTATGCCTTCTTGACCACTCTATCCACCTGCGTTGCCACCTTCAGGGTACAATGGACCTGAGCACCCAGATATTCTTTGACTGCCCTCTGAAATGATCCAGAAAATCCCTATGTTCAATGGCAGTTGGGAATGGGTGACAAATGTTGGCCTGGCCAGCAACACCCATATCCCAGAAAACATTCCTCATTTGTACGCCTCTGGAGAAGGAGAATCTGTCCGCTTCTGTTGAACTTATACTTTGCCATCACTGACCATTTCTTACCTTCCTGACCAACCTTGTCCAATTTACATTTGCCTGTCAAATTATTTGTTTTCACTTCGGATACCGATCTGCTGTAAGTGACCTTCGTACATGGTAGCTTCAGAGAAATTAAAAGTAGGACCTTGGGTAATGTTGTAGAACAGAGAGGCCTAGGAGTTCAGCTACATAATTCTTTGAAGTTTGCGTCACATGCAGACAGTGTAGTTAAGAAGTTGTTTGACACTCTTGCCTTCATTCCTCAGACTTTTGAGTTTAGGATTTGGGACGTTATATTGAGATTGTACAGGACATTGGTGAGACCTCTTACAGTCATGGAATCATACAGCACAGAAACAGACTGTTTGGTCCAACCAGTCCATTCCAAACTAAACTAGTCCTTCCTGGCCCATGTCCCTCCAACCCTTTCAGTTCTGGTTGCCATGCTATAGGAAGGATATTAAGATGGAGAGGTTACCACGATGTTGGCGGAAATGGAAGGTTTGAGTTATAAGGAGAAGCTGGATAGGTTGGGAGTTTTTTCACTGGAGCATAGGAGATTAAGAGGTGACCTTACTGATGTTTATAAAACCATGAGGGGTGTAGATGAAGCGAAAGGTGTCTTTTCTCTAGTGCTGGCTATTTCAAGACTAGGGGAAATATTTTTGAGGTGAGAGGAGAAAGATTTAAAAAAGACCTGAGGGACTCCTTTATTTCACAGAGTGTGGTTCATATGTGGAATGAACTTCCAAAGGAAGTGGTGGATGTGGATACAATTACAACATTTAAAAGACATTTAGATAAGTACATGAATAAGAAATATTTGGAAGGATGTGGGCCAAGTGCAGGCAGGTGGGACTGGTTTAGTTTGGGATTATGGTCAGCATGGACTGGTTGGATCAAAGGGTCTGTTTCTGTGCTGTATGACTCTGACTCTCTAAATATGTATCACCCTATCAGCAATGATTGTCTAATCAACCTAATGGCAATTTTGAGGTAACTGTGATGTAAGATGTATGATTTATCTATATTTTCAATATCATTTTTGATCTTGGATTTTTGAACTAGTGGTATATGGGTTTTGGTCTGTATGTCTGAAGGGCATAATGGTTAAGTTGCAAGTATTTATGTAGTTAGTCTAAGAAAGTATATTGCTGAAAGCTAATGGGGTTTTGTTTTCATTGGGAGAACTAGTATGAGCAAAGTACACTGGGCTTTCAGTGTGGAGGCTCAGATATTGATTCATTTTATTTTGATTAGGGGAATGACCCATGGTTTGAAGAAAGCTTTTGGGTTTCAGTTCAGCAGTTTAGTAGAAGCCTTGGCTGATACAAATAACAATTACTCACTGATCTATCTCAGTGTAAGGAGTTTAGTTTAAAAGTTCCAGACCAGGAATGTTTGGTTACAACGCTGAAAGAGTTATTTGAAGCTGAGAAATTCTACACTAAATTCAATCAAGACTCAAGGATGTGGCTGTCGGACTCTTAAGGTGGACAATTGAAGCCACCATGAAATTCAAACCTTTATAGATGTGATAGAGAAGGGAATTCTGTCTGGTGTGAGCACTGTAAAGGAGTACTTTTGGGATTAATGGATTTGTATTTACCATGTGTTTAAAAATCTTTAACCTTGTGTTATATGTAAATTGACTTATTTGCTTTATTTTCAATTTTTTTGTGAAATAAACTTCAGTTTTGTTATTAAGAACAAATTTGCAACACTTAATTTTGGTGAAAGACTTACCTCGTTAAAACCAAAACAAGCTGTGATCTATCAAGCTGGTCTTCAGTTTGAGATCAGACTTGTCCAGCAATAACATCAGCTAGGATCATAACAGTAACAGAGAGGGTTAATGAGGGTAATGTGGTTGATGTGGTGTACATGGACTTTCAAAAGGTGATCGACAAGACACTGCGTAACAAACTCATCAGTAAATAAAGGGGACAGTGGCAGCATTGACACAGTGACTGGAGATGGAAACTAGTGTTGAGCAGTTGTTTTTCAGACTGGTGGATGGTTGCATTGAAGTTAGGACCACTTAGAGTGTCATAGAGTCATACAGCATGGAAACAGACCCATCAGCCCAACCTGTCCATGCTGACCAGATATCCTAAATTAACCTAGTCCCATTTGCCAGCATTTGGCCCATATCCCTCTAAACCCTTCCTATTCATATACCCATCCAGATGCTTTTTAATGTTGTAATTGTACCAGCCTCCACCACTTCCTCTGGCAGCTCATTCCATACACACACCACCCTCTGCGTGAAAAAGTTACCCCTTAGATCCCTTTTAAATCTTTACCCTCTTACCTTAAACCTATGCCCTCTAGTTTTGGACTCCCTTACCCTGGGGGAAAAGACCTTGGCTATTCACCCTATCCATGCTCCTCATGATTTTATAAACCTCTATAAGGTCACCCCTCAGCCTCCTCCGACACTCCAGGGAAAAGATACCCTTTCGGCCATAGACAATTGAGCAGGGTGGTAGGTAGGTGGCAGACACAATTTAATGCCACTGATGCACATTTTGAACAAATACAAACATTAGTACAAAAAAAAATCTCAATGGCAAAGGAAAGAGATCTTTAGAAATGCAAATTCATAATCGTGATGTCTTTAAAAAATTGAGGGGTATTGAAAAATAAATCATAGAATCCCTACAGTGTGAAAGCAGGCCATTCTGTCCACCTACCCTCTGAAGAGCATCCCATTCAATAACCCCGCATTTCCCATGGCTAGCCTACCCGTTGTTAGACACTATGGGCAAATTAGACCATAACACACAGGAGCAGAAATTAGGCCATTCAGTCCACTCTGCCATTCAATCATGGCTGATAAGTTTCTCAACCCCATTCTCCCAGTAACCCTTGGCAATCAATTTAGCATGGCCAATCCACCTAACCTGCACATCTGCGGGCTGTGGGAGAAAACCCACGCAGACACAGGGAGAATGTGCAAACATCAGCACAGATAGTCACCTGAGGCTGGAATCGAACTGGGATGCCTGGTGCTGTGAGGCAGCAGTGCTAACCACTGAGCCACTGTACCAACGAAGTACTGATGGATGAATATTGGTAAGAATAAAGCATTGATTTAGGATGATAACTATAAGAATGTGTATGGGGTAGCAAAGAAATATTCATATAGGATGATTAAAATATGGAATACCATTACCGCAGCTACAAGAAAAATTAGATGAGCAGGTTAACAAGAGGACCGTGCAAGAAAATAGCTCTTTTCTTTGAGAGTTAATGACCTATGAATTTGCAGACAACGCACTTATTGAGATTAAGTTTGCTTTGCGGTTAGAAGGTCGACCATAGCCATCTCAGTGAGCATCTGACGATGGCCTAGTGGTATTAGCGCTGGAATATTAACCCAGATAATATTCTGGGGACCCGGGTTCAAATCCTGCCACGGCAGTTGGTAGAATTTGAATTCAATAAATATCTGGAATTAAGGATCTAATGATGACTCTGAATCCATTGTTGATTGTTGGGGAAAACCCATCTGGTTCACTGATGTCCTTTAGGGAAGGAAACTGCCGTCCTTGCCTGGTCTGGCCTACGTGTGACTCCAGACCCACAGCAATGTGGTTGACTCTTAACTGCTCTCTGGGTAATAAATGCTGCCTGGCCAGTGATGCCCTCATCCTGTGAATGAGTAAAGAAGAAATAAAAAATCAATAACCATTATTAAGTGTAACTATTTTGAAGTGATGGTAAGAGAAGAAATCTCTGGAAGCCTCTGGACTCCAGGCCCAGGGAGACAAACAGGAGGCTGGGAGAATATAGCAGGCCAGGCAGCATCTGGAGGAAAGGAGCCGTCAATGTTTCGGGTATTACCTTTCTTCAGGACTGGATGTGGGGGGAAGGGGAGCTGCAGAGAGGAAGGGGGGCGGGGGTGGGGGTGGGGGTGGGGGTGGGGTAGCGGAATGGTAGCGATACGTGGACACCGATGGTAGGTACGATGTTTGGTTGATGGGAGAGATGAATCCGTTTGGTGGCTGGAAAGGACGGCCAGAAGGCGGAATGGAAGGGAGGAGGTGGGGCTGGAAAGGGAGCCGGGGAATGGGGTATCATTTAAAATTGGGGAACTCAATGTTGAGTCCTCCGGGCTATAGGGTGCCCAGGCAGCAGATATGGTGTTGTTCTTCAAATTTGCGTTCCAAGTTGCTGTGACACTGGAGGAGACTGAGCACAGACAGTTCCACGTGATCAATATGACATATTTCTCTGCTCATCGTCGACAGCCATTCTTAGACAAAAGTAAAGTTAACCTTTTATTTCACAACACAAAACCTATAAGCATTGTGAACGGTCGAGTTTAAGTTATAAGGAGAGGTTGAATGGCTGGGGCTATTTTCTCTGGAGCATCGGAGGCTGAGGGGTGACCTTATAGATGTTTATAAAATCATGAGGGGCATGGATAGGATGAATAGCCAAGGTCTTTATCCCAGGGTAGCAGAGTCCAAAAGTAGAGGGGCATAGGTTTAAGGTGAGAGAGGAAAGATTTAAAAGGGATCTAAGGGGTAATTTTTTCACACAGAGGATGGTGCGTGTATGGAACAAGCTGCCAGGTGGAAGCTGGTACAATGACAACATTTAAAAGGCATCTGGGTGGGTATTTGAATAGGAAGGGTTTAGAGGGATATGGGCCAAATGCTGACAAATGGGATTAGGTCAATTTAGGATATCTGGTCAGCAAGAACCAGTTGGACCGAAGGGTCTGTTTCTGTGCTGTATAATTCTATGATACTAGCGATAGACTTCAGGATTATTAGATTAGCCATGACCTTATTTGAATGGTACAGCAGACTCAATGGCCAACAGCTTATAGAGTACACAGACTGATAGAATGGCTGGACAAGTAACAGATGAAATTTACTGTTGCATTAAATGTTTCATTTTAGTGGGAAAGACAACATAAAGTAAAGAATGTAAATTCTAAGCAGAGTGCAGGGGCAGAGGGACCCGCTCCTATATGTGCGCCTTTAGCAGAGGTTGGAAGGATGGGTTGAGAAAGTGGTTAATAGGCTAAGAGAGGAATGTGGGCTTTATAAGTCGGGATGTCTAGTACAAAAGCAAGCCATTGTGATAAACCCTGGATTAAAAAAAAAGGACTGAGCCTCAGCATTGGGACCCATTCTGTACACCATACTTCAGGAAGCATGCTAGGACTTTAGAGAGAGTGCAGAAAAAGTTTCCAGTAATTTGCTGGGGAAGAGGGACTTTGCTTGTAAAGGTAAGTTGGAGAAGCTGGTACAGCCCTCTTCAGAGAAGAGATTTGATGAAAGTGCCGAAACTCCTGAGGGATCTAGATAGTGCGAATGAGGAGGGACAGCTCCCTTTGGTATAACATGAGGAAGATGTTTTACTGCAATGCCTAGTGAGAGTCTGGATTGTGCTAGGAGAGTATGGAGGTGGGCACTGGGGAAAGAGCGGGAGAGTGGGAAAAACAGAGCTAGCACAGGCCTGATGGCCTAAAGGTTGTGGGTTGGGGGGGGGGGGGGGGGGGGGGTCTAGAACCAGCGGATACCTTCATAGAGTAAGGGGCAAGCCTTTTATGACAGAAGTGATGGATTTCTTCACTCAGGAGGTAGTGAATCTTTTGGAATTTCTTTATCCCCAATGAGTATGTTCAAAAACAAAGATTTCAAGGATTCTAGATATTAATGAGATCAAGGGAGAGGGTACGAGTTTAGGAAAACAGCAGTGAGGTAGATGTCCGGCTGTGATCTAGAATGGTGGAGCAGATTTGATGGGCCCAATGTTTTGCACCCACTTGTCTGTTCCTCATAGCTACCTCCTCAAATGTATGGTTTTTATGAAATTGAGAAGGAGGATGTGAATAAATGGAGAGTTCGTTGGCCAACAAATATCTTTTAGGGGGAGAAATCTGCCGTCCTTACCTGGTCTGGCCTAGATTTGGCTCCAGGCGCTAAACTCTTAACTAACCCCTTGGCAATAAGGGATGGGAAATAAATACTGGCCGAGCCCACAACAGCCAAATCCCATGATTGAATTTTTAAACATCAGATATTTTTTCTAGCTCAGGGGAACCAGGAATACGAACTCAATGAATAGATTTGAGGTTTAGTATTAGCTTTTATCTTGATGGATGACATTAAGTTTGAAGTGTGATTGAAGTGTGATTGAAGTGTGATTGAAGTGTGATTG
>NW_025972686.1:0-9544 GCF_021869965.1 Rhincodon typus
CTGCAAAAATAGTAGACTCGCCCACTTTAAGGGCATTTAAATGGTCACTGGATAAACATATGGATGATAATGGAATAGTTTAGTTTAGATGGGCTTCAGATCGGTTTCACAGGTCGGCACAACATCGAGGGCCAAAGGGCCTGTACTGCGCTGTAATGTTCTATGTTCTATGTTCTAAGAATGCAGAGAGCTGATGGTGCTGAGGGGGAATGAGCATACTGAAATGAACATGCTCATTTTCCGTTAGCTACTGAGATCCTGGCAGATTTCAGGACAGTAATCAACTTCTTTTCATTTAACGTCATCTTTTTAATTCATCGCACCCTATACCTTTTCACCTTTTACATAATTACAGAATTGCTACAGCCCAGCAAGTGGCCATTGTGCCTTTTCTATTACTTACTGCTAATCTCCTGCATCTCCGCCATATCTGTGCACACTATTTCTATCCAAATAATCATTTAATTGTTCAATAAATTGAAAAAAAATCACAAACAGAAAAAAAAGTAGGTTTTGCGATACTGAGGATACAAAGGCAGGAGATGAAACTCAAGGCTGATGAGCTTGGAGAGAAAAGTCTATGTTAAGCAACCTATAATTCCCTGAGCTGCAAACACTTTCAGAAATTTAATGATAAGGTCCAAACAAGTAATCTATTTGCAGTTTATTTCAAGAATTATAGTCTGCTGCAACATGACATTGCAAAAGATAAACTTTGCAGGAAGTAGGAAATTGCCTAATTCATCAAAAAAAACAAAGGAACAATATAACATTGTGCAGCCCGGTAAGGCAATCCTTATAATCTCTCGGCAGTAGACCCAGTCCACCCAGTTTTGTAACCAATTGGAACACTGATCAAAGGGAAAGTTTCCAAAAATGACCATTGATTGTTTTTTTAATTTAGCTCATGGGACATGGGTGTCGTTAGCTGGACTGGCATTTATTGTCTGTCCCTAGTTGCCCTTGAGATGGTGAGGGTGAGCTGCTTTCTTGAACCCGCTGTAGTCCACCTGCTATTGGTTGACCCACAATGCCCTTAGGGAGGAATTTCTTCAGCCAGAGGGTAGTGATCTTGAAGAATTCATTGCCGCAGAGGGTTATGGAGGCCAAGTCATTGAATGGACTTAAGACAGAGATGGATAGGTTCTTGATTGATAAGGGGGATCAAGAGTTAGGGAGAGAAGGCAGGAGAATGGGGTAGAGAAATATATCAGCCATGATCAAATAGTGGAGCATACACAATGGGGCGAATGGCCCAATTCTGCTCCTATACCTTATGGTCTTATGGAGGGAATTCCAAATTTAAGAGATGCATAGAAATGGACAGATGAATGACTACCATTTCGTTTTGATGTCTTATTTCCTTTCCCCTATCTGCACCCTGACTTGAGAGGACAAACTCTATACCCACTGAGCAAAGTGTTCTCAAGTCTCTGGCAGTGCCTCTTTGTAAACAGCTGCCAGCTGTATGCGAGGAAAGCCAAAATCGACTGTTCTGCTGAGACGTGTCAGAAATTGGATTGAGAATTGGCAAGAACATTAAAACCTGCAGAAAAGGGAGTGTTTACTGTAATAGATGTGATGATCCTACAGCTGGAACTACAGTGCCTATACCACCATAACATTCAGCTCTCTTTAATCCTGACACATTTCCACCAAGGTTAAGAAATTTAACTCTGATTGACCATCAATAAGGTCAATTAATAGTTTAAAGAGTATTTTGTTTCAACAAATCCTATAATTAATTAACCATTTAAAAAAAAGTAACTCCCCATAGTCCTACTAGACAATAGGCTGCTATCTCATGAGAGAGAGACAACTGGTGGTAGTTTAACCTGAGGGTCACCATGCCTCAGGCGAGAGAGCGCAAGAATGAGGGTCTTTCACGTGTAATTTTAGCCAGTGCGGGGATTGGACCCAAGCTGTTGGCATCACTCTGCATTGCAAACCAGCCATCCAGCTAACTGAGCTAGCTGACCCATACAAGTGTGATCTTGAAACAAGGCAAGTAGGGAAACATATGGCAAAATCAGATTTTGTAACTTTATTCATTTGATTTCAATAAATGCATTTAATGAGGCAAAGACTGAAATAAAATTAATGTCTCATGGCTATATTGAGAAATAAATTCCTAACAAAGTAAAATTAATGAATTATGCTATTCAGTAAAAGTTATTAGACTTACTGTTAAAGTTAATGAGTTGTCTTTAAATTTAAAATTGAGATCCCTGTGTTTAAACGAACCTTAATTTTGCTGAAGATGGAATGAAAGACTTAGTCTCCAGCCCAATAAGGGGGCAGTATGTTCAGTTTGTAAAATACTACATCGCAGCATGACAGACCCAAACATGGCAGTGACCCCAGCTCAACACCCAACAAAGCTGGACACTTCCTCTACTCTACTCTCATAAAAGACAGGCAAGAGCAGAAGAAAGTTAATTACCAACCTAGTTTTCTGAAACCACTGATGAAGATGAAAGAATTTGACCTATCAAAGACCAAAAAGGTATCCTTCTAAACTCTAGTGAATGTAGGCCCAATTAAAGCTGCCTCTCCTCAAACAACACTCCTGGTATCAGCCCAGTGAACCCCTGCTGCACTCGGTCAATGGAAGTATACCCTTTCGTAGGAAGGGAGAGTAAACCTGTATGCAATACTCCAGATGAGTCACCAAGGCCCAGTGTAACTGCAGTGATTAATCCCTACTCCTGAACTCAAATCCTCTTGCAGCGAAGGCTAATGTCCATAGTGGGGCAGTGGTTAGCACTGCTGCCTCACAGTGCCAGGGGCCTGGGTTCAATTCCACCCTCAGCTGATTGTCTGTGTGGAGTTTGCACATTCTCCCCGTGTCTGCGTGGGTTTCCTCCAGGTACTCCGGTTTCCTCCCACAGCCCAACGCTGTGCTGGTTGGGTGGATTGGCCATGGGAAATTGCCTCACAGTGCCCAGGGATGTGCTGATGAATTAGCCATGGTACGTTTGGTGTTATGGGGATAGGGTGGAGGGGGCTGGGTCTGGATGGGATGGTTGGTGCAGACTTGATGGACCAAATGGCCTCCTTCTGCACTGTACAGATTCTATGAATGTAGCATTTGCCTTCCTAATTGGTTGCACTGCTTTCTCTCCATTGATGCAGGCAGACCTACTGAGTTCCTTTAGCAAATTCTGTTTTTGTTTCAAATCTCCAAAATCCACAGTTTTCTTTTGTTTTATTTGCTTGCTGCATCTGCCTGTTTCATTGATGGATATACAAGGACACCCAGATCCCTTTGTACATCCACACTTCCCAATGTATCAACATATGCTTATTTTATGTGGAATACACACTCTCCCCATACGGATGCAGTTAACTGTGGCCATAATATGTTAAATACAAGGCAGTGGAAAGAAGGATTAGACTGGATAACTCTAGCCAACAGATCAGAAAATGAATTTTCCAATGCTGCCTTTCAGTAACAGATCGTGTATCATAGATTCAGAGAATCCCTACAACTTGGAAGCAGGCCAGTCAGCCCATCGAATTCACACCACCCCTCCAAAGACCATCCCACGCAGACCCACCCCCCTACCCTATCCCTGTAACCCTGCATTTCCCACCTAGCCTGCACATCCCTGGACACTATGGGTAATTTAGCACGGCCAATCCACCCTAGCCTGCACATCTTTGGACTGTGGGAGGAAACCGGAGCACCCGGAGGAAACCCACGCAGACACGGGGAGAATGTGCAAACTCCACACAGACAGTCGCCCGAGGGTGGAATCGAACCTGGGTACCTGGCGCTGTGAGGTAGCAGTGCTAACCACTGAATCCCTGTGCCACGCATATAGCTGCAGCCTGAGGAGAAAGAATTGAAAACCAAAGAACTGTAGTTAAAAAAAAATCAAATTTCTAAAGAGCCGCATTCTTCTTTAGAAAATAAGAAACAGGAGCTTATTACATGGTTTAGAAAATAATTGTGAGGTGCCAGCAAAATTTGTACCGGATGAGAAATGTAATCTGTGTGGAAATCTACTTTAGCCTGAATTTCTGTCAGCCTTTTGAATAGAGCTCACAGACTTCATACAATCTGAAAGTCAACTCCATTGATTCACAAAGTGACAAAACCATGTGTCAGCTTTTCAGTGGCAGGAGAGATGAGATTGTCAATGTTCCGCAAGTCAGCAGTGCTACAAAGGAGAAATGAGTGGTCATTGTGACAGTTAAGGTGTAGAGTCACAAAGCACAGAAGAGGTCTTTGGCCCATCCAGTCTGCACTGACATATCTGCACTAGCCCCACCTTCCTACACTTGGTCCATAGCCTTGAATGTTATGACATTTCAAGTGCTCATCCACATACTTTTTATAGGTTGCAAGGTTTCCCAGATCTACTACCCTCCCAGGCAGTGCATTCCAGATTCCCAGATCACCTCTTGATTGTTCCCATGGCTTTTCCCAGTTATCCTCTTCCCCTGGATCGACTCTGCATTTCAGAGAGCCAGATTTAGTCCAAGTAAATGGCCAGCGAGAAGCTGACATTCAGTAGGAAGGGAGCAGAGTGCACAGCACAGCATATAAACAGTGAGCTTTCTAGTGTTAAACCGATAGAATCTTACGGCTTTCTTTACACAGAGTGGTGGGCATGTGGAATGCGCTGCCGGCAGTGGTAATGGAGTCAGATACTTTAGAAACTTTTAAGCGGCTCTTGGATAGGCACATGGAGGATAGTAAAATGCAGGGTAGATTGATCTTGGTAGGATAATAGATCGGTACAACATCGTGGGCCGAAGGGCCTGTACTGTGCTGTACTGTTCTATGTTCTCCAGACATTGGTGTTGGGCAGATAGTCTGACAGCACAAGTTGCTTGAGAGATTGAAAGATGTCGTGAAAAGATAGAGGTCACTGTCTTATATGTGATTAGACTAAAGTGATTCAAATGTATGGATGATATTGCAAAGTGGCAGCATGTAAATGTTGGGAGCCAAGGAGATGGAGATAAGGGTCTTCCTCAACAACCTGAAGCATTATGCGGAATAAACACTGGGGGTAAAATGAGAGTAACTGTGACATTTAATTTGGCCGAGCTAAATCCAGTGATGGGTCACCATACTGAGTAAACTCGGATTATGAATTTCGGAATGAAGGGAACAGGGATAGGGAAAAGCAAGCTGAATGGCAGGGACAAAAGATGGTGGGTGGTGATTGGAGGGAATGAGAGTGTCAAAGGAAGAAGTGAGAGTTCAGTTGGGGAAACGCAGCGATGATTGAGAGTTTTAGGCTGATTAACGTTTTCATTGGATGATAGGATGTTGAGGGGTGACCTTATAGAAGTTGATAAAATCATGAGCGGTACAGATAAGGTGAATGGCAGGTGTTTTTTCCCTAGGGTGGGGGATTTCCAAACTAGGAGGGGCATATTTTTAAGATGAGAGGAGAAAGATTTAAAAAGGACAGAGGGGGCAATTTTTTTTACACAGAGGGTGGTTCGTGTGTTGAATGAACTTCCTGACGAAATGGTGCATGCAGGTACAATTAAATGTTTAAAAGATTTTTTTTTATTCATTGACAGGATGAGGGCATCGCTGGGCTAGGCTGCATTTATTGCCCATCCCTAATCGCCCAGGAGTCAACCACATTGCTGTGGGTCGGGAGTCACATGTAGGCCAGACCAGGTAAGGATGGCAGATTTCCTTCCCTAAAGGACATTAGTGAACCAGATGGGTTTTTCCCCTGACAATCTACAATGGATTCACGGTCATCATCAGACTCTTAATTCTAGGTATTTATTGAACTCAAATTCCACCATCTGCCATGGCGGGATTCAAACCCGGGTCCCCAGAACATTATCTGGGTCTCTAGATTAACAGTCCAGCGATAATGGCACTAGGCCATCGCCTCCCCTAATTTGGATAAATACATGAATAGGAAAGGTTTGGAGGGATATGAGCCAAGAGCAGGCAGATGGGACTGGTTTAGTTTGGGATTCAGAAGACCCGCAACCACCTAGACACCAACCTCTCATGTTCTAATAAAGGTGAAATACTGTAGATGCTGCAAAACTGAAACAAACTCAGAGACTGCTGGAGAAACTCAGCTGGTCTGGCAGCATGTGTGGAGAGAGAAACAGAGTTAATGTTTTGAGTCTGATACAACTCGTCTTTAGATCTCAAGGACAGGTAGCAAGGGAAAGCAAGGAAATGCCACACCAGGAGGCATGTTTCAGGCAACACCTGGATATGACTGTACTCCTTTGCAATGAGGTGACTGACAGTAAGAGTTGTGTGTACAACATTACTGGAAAGCAAAATGGAGAGGAATTTCAATGGTTACGCTGTCAGAAGGAATGGGGACAGTGAGGGAGATAAGCAGGGCAGAAAGAAATAACACTTTAAAAAGGTGCTATGGCTCGTCTACATTGGTGAGACCAAGCGGAGGCTTGGAGACTGCTTTGTGGAGCACCTGTGCTCTGTTCATGACAAACAACAAACACCTTCCAGTCGCGAACCACTTCGACTCCCCCTCCCACTCCCTGGGCGACATGTCAATCCTGGGCCTCCTCCAGTGTCACAATGACGCCACCCAGAAACTGGAGGAGCAGCATTTCATATTCCGCCTCGGGAGCCTAAAGCCCAATGGATTAAATGTGGATTTTACCAGTTTCAAAATCTCCCCACCCCGGCCTAATCCCATGACCAACCCTCCCTCTCATCCCTGCCTCCTTGACCTGAGACAACCTGACACAACCTGACACAACCTGTCCATCTTCTCTCCCACTTATCCGCTCCTCCCACCTCATTGACCAATCCCCACCACTGCCCACATTCACCTCTCGCCATCCCACCTACCTTCCCCAGCCCCACGCTTCTCTCTATTTATTTCGGAACTCCCTTCCCCCTCCCTATTTCTGAAGAAGGGTCCCGACCCGAAACGTCAACTCTCCTGCTCCTCTGATGCTGCCTGGCCTGCTGTGTTCCTCCAGCTCCACACTGTGTAATACCTTAAACTTTAATAGGTTCTTTCTCTTAAAATGCATACTCTGATCCCCAATTAATTGTCTCTCTGGAACATTGGCCCATGCTGCTATTACAAAATATATTATAAAACTATTAGCTGAGAATGCAATGTTCAAACATTTGAGCTGAATTTGTAATTGTAAATAATTTACAACACACAGTTCAGTGGGTCATGCATGTGTTTGTAGCTGCTCTAACCTGACATCACCTCACCAATATATCATCCTCCAACTTTCTCCCTCATGTATTTATCTACTTTCTCTTTCGATAGTTTCACAGAAGATACATGTGACACGCACTAAAAGCAGTGGAATTAGGTGATGGGTCAGGATTTTGCTCTACCAGATGGAATATATGGGTCACCCTCTGTTCTGTCCTCAACTTTGTATTTTTCTCTCCCTTGGGCAGATCTAGGATTACATACCGAGTTGTCACATTTCAGAAGTCGGTTGATTTAATTGCTTATTGGATGTAGGTCATTTGTGCACTCCTGCGGTTTTCACCTTTTTGAAATCTGTGAAAATTTGCCAATTCCAATTTGGATCCAATCCAAAAACAGTTTTCATTCTGGCTTTGGCCACCTGGGAACAACTTCTTGCATCCTGCAAGTGTTTAACAGTTATTTTAAGTATATAACTGAAAGCTTACACTTCTAGTATCCAGTTGTGGTTAAGACCACTCCCAATGCCTGGAATCGGAAACCATTTATCCATATCAGGCAAGTTCCCATTGTCAGTCTTTAAACCAATATACTCTAAATAGCACAGGTTAAATGGGAGGCAATGACCCTCCGAAGAACATTAGTAAACCAGATGGGTTTTTCCCAACAACTGACAATGGATTCATGGTCCAGGTTTTTTTTAAAAATTGATTTCAAATTCCACCATCTATCATGATCCAGGTCCCCAGAACATTACCTGGGTCGCTGGATTAATAGTCTAGTGATAATACAACTAGGCCATAGCCTCTCTCCACAGATGCTGCCAGACCTGCTGAGTTTCTTCAGCATTCTCGGTATTTGTTTCAGATTTCCAGCATCAGTAGTACTTTGCTTTTATTCAAGTTTAAAATTAGGGAGTGTGTCACAGTACAGCTGCCAGCACACTGACCTGACGCTGTACAATGTCTGCCGAACATTGTTAAAAACATGGCAGCTAGCTAATTAGATTAGACTGCTCGGAGTGCTAACTTATTCTCACTTGTCACAGACAAATCTGTCCAATTCATCCTGCTCATCTCTCCTCTTGAGAAAATTGGAGTGGTCCCTTTTGAGGCCATTGTTCTTCAGTAATTTGTTTTAGAGTATGTTCCTTCATTTCATTTGATTTTGCAGGACAGCTGCCTCAAAGTGCCACAATATTATTAACATTTGACCAACTATTACACCAATACATTTTTTTGTTGCAAGTTTTTCTGTTGTTCCTTCAATGTGAAATGCCGCTTCATCAACTCAATTTTACATCTTTGTGGATCTTTCATTATATTCCTTCTTGTCAATTGAGCTTGGCTGTCTCCACACCTTGTGAACTTAAGCATTCTACTTTTAAATAGTCATCTTTCCATTTACACATATCATTAAAGATCTTGTACCTAGCTACAACACAACCAAGTCTAACATGTAGTAGTCAGAGTGGCAGATTTATTAAATAAAAACTGAAAGAGTCAAAAACAGAAATTGCTGGAAAAGCTCAGCAGGTCTGGCAGCATCTGAGGAGAGAAATCAGAGTTAACGTTTTAGGTTGAATGATCTGTGTTCTGAGGAAGGGTCACTCGACCTGAAACATTAACTCTGATTTCTCTCCACAGATGCTGCCAGACCTGCTGAACTTTTCTAGCAATTTGTATTTTTGTGGCAGATTTATGAACTGCACCACAAATATTATTAGTTACACTTTTCTGATTAAAAGCTGTTTAGTCAACCATATCAATTTACTTAGAACATGTAACATGTAAAGGACCCATCAAAATTACAAATACGGAAATTTAAGGAATCAAATCCTCAGTTTGATCCCTTTTATTGTTACCTTAAGCCAATTTAGACAGCTGAAAATAACATTAATATTAAAAATTATTCACTTTGGATCTTACCTATCTAGAATGCCAATCATTTAATATTGGACATGTCGACAAGATATTTGAAACACAGACCTATCTCTCTTTGAGCAGTTTGGGGCTTGAGATCTGTTACTAAGCATATTTGTAATTTCTTTTTACAAGGACCTTGGATAATGAGGACTTGCAGATCCTATTAAAAAATTCTATTGTGTTCCCTGCAGTTCGTACATTGGAACAAAGGGACAGAAGTAGGCCATTCAGTCCCTCAAATGCATTGTCATTCGGTAAGACCACAGCTAATTCTATCCGAGATAGTAGGAACTGCAGATGCTGGAGAATCCGAGACAACAAGGTGCAGGGCTGGATGAACACAGCAGGCCAAGCAGCATCATAGGAGCAGAGAGGCTGACGTTTCGGGCCTAGACCCTTCATCAGAAAAGGGGGAGGGGAAGGGGGTTTTGAAATAAATAGGGAGAGAGTGGGAGGCGGATAGAAGAG
>NW_025972687.1:0-9543 GCF_021869965.1 Rhincodon typus
ACACACACACACACACAGTCACAAACACCGAAACACGCACACCTACACACACACATGTACACACCTACACACACACATTCTCACACACATGCACACACACCTACACACACACACACACTGAAACACACACACACACCTACGTGCGCACACACACAGAGAAATCTATGGGGTGAATTTGTATTTACAGATACATTTTGCAGATACATTTGGGGTGACACGGTGGCTCAGTGGTTAGCACTGCTGCCTCACAGCACCAGGGACTCAAGTTCAATTCCACCCTCCAGCAACTGTCTGTGTGGAGCTTGCACATTCTCCCTGTGTCTGCATAGGTTTCCTCCAGGTGGTCAGGTTTCCTCCCACAGTCCAAAGATGTGCTGGTTAGGGTGGATTGGCCATGCTAAATTGCCCGTAGTGTTCAGGGATGTGTAGATTAGGTGGGTTATAGGGGGATGGGTCTGGGTGGGATGCTCTGAGGGTCAGTGTGGACTTGTTGGGCCAAAGGGCCTGTTTCCACACTGTAGGGATTCTATGAAAATAAAAAAATGAATATTTTGTTCAAAAAGCGCACAATTTATAAACGGTCAGTCAATGTGGCGTTTTGTAAATTCCTAATCTAGAAATTAAACCAGTCTGACCCCAAACCAAAACACAAACAGATTCTAACCAAGGTCTCACACCTAACAAGCATTGCCTGACCTAAAAAAGTCACCTCTTCTTTACACTGATAAAACCTTTAGTTCTCTCAGGCCAGTGACTTGAAAGGAATCCAGGGATTTACACATACATATTAATCAATCAAAACCTCCAACTGATTAAAGATTTAACAGCATCATAGGTTTGTTTAGTACATCCTCATCAATGGTGTGAACCTTTGATCTTTTACTTATAAATTCTGTATCTGATACCGCCTCTCTCACTAACACCTGAAGAATGACTGAGGCTCCGAAAGCTCATGCCTTCAAATAAACCTGTTGGACTATAACCTGATGTAGTTTCTGACCTTACTCACATCCTTAGCTGAATACTTGGACATCGCAGTATTTGAGGAGAAATTGACTCAAAATTGATATTTGCCTGGCCGTTCGATTAAACAACAAATATATTTATAGTGAAATAAATAAAAACTATAATAATCGTACAGAATAATACAGTAAACTCCGCAGTGTTTGAGGTATGTAATTTTTGCTGGGCTATTGAGAGGGCCAATTCATAAGGTGCTTGTTCAAATGAAGTTTGCTGTACTCGGCAAAGAGACAATGCAGCAAACGTTCACTGTACTGAATCGCGGGATGATGTTTCTCCTAATGACAAAGGATTGTGTCGACTGGGCCTCCCAGGAGACAGAGTAGAGCCTTCTTTACACTGTCCCAATCCCATGACAGGGACAGCATGGGGTTGGGTACAAAATAAAACTCTCTCCACACTGTCCCAATCAAACATTCCCAGGACAGTGACAGCATGGGGTTGGATACAGAGTAAAACTCTCTCTACACTCTCCCCAGTCAAACACTCCGAGGACAGGGGCAACATGGGGTTGGGTACAGAGTAAAACTCTCTCTACACTGTCCCCAGTCAAACACTCCGAGGGCAGGGGCAACATGGGGTTGGGTACAGAGTAAAACTCTCTCTACACTGTCCACAGTCAAACACTCCCAGGACGGGGGCAACATGGAGTTGGGTACAGAATAAAACTCTCTCTACAGTGTCCCAATCAAACACTCCCAGGACAGGGACAGTGCTGGGTTAGATTCAGAGTAAAGCACATGCTACACTGCCTGAAATAACTGCGCACAGGCCGGTATCCTGTCACCAAGTCACCCTTTATTTACATGTGCAATGTACATTAGCTGTGACCAGTCAGCTCGGATTCAGGCCCTGAAGTCAGGAGACTCTTAGAATCCCCTCTTTATATCTGTCAGCCAGGGCTCCCTGATTGGCCCAGTCAATGTGATCTGCCTTGTTCCAATCACTACGCTGTTCCACATCAAACGTTCCTAGGACAGGTATAGTATGGGATTAGATACACAAATTAAAAACCTCCCTCTGCCGCTCCTGTAGTGAGGCCTAGGCCCAGTGAGAGAGCACTGCATCTTGTAGCTGTTTGAAATTTCTACTTTCTTCTCCTCTGTGAGTCGGAGATACTGACTGGACAGGTTGGGTATAAACTGGATGAAACTAGCTCAATCCTGGGGCTTTTCACACGTGGACCTTTTCAGCCCCTGGGGCACAGCAGCAGTGAATAACCTTGGCTTTGGAGATGCTGCCCTTTGTGTGACCAGAAATAGACACATGCAAGCAGGCAAGATGGTGGCGGTATGGCAACGCAGCTTGTGGGATCCTCAGCCCAGGGGCCTGGATCTCATTGACTCTGTCCACTTTTTACTTTCCTTTCTTTCTCTGCTTTTTCTTAATGTTTCCACTTAGTATCTTACTATCTCAAAATGTTTGGCAGAAGATGTCTTTTCCTGGTCCTGGCCCAGTGAAGAGGAGGTTTTCAGCCCAGCGTGGCAGTCTCAGCCTGGCCCAGTGGTCTCGACCTGGTGTGGCGGTCTCGGCCTGGCGTCGTGGTGTCGACCTGGTGTGGCGGTCTCGGCTTGGCGTCGTGCTGTCGACCTGGTGTGGCGGTCTCGGCCTGGTGCAGTGGTCTCGGCCTGGTGTGGCGGTCTCGGCCTGGTGTGCTGGTCTTGGCCTGGCACAGCAGTCTCGGCCTGGTGCGGTGGTCTCGGCCTGGTGCAGTGGTCTCGGCCTGATTTGGCGGTCTTGGCCTGGTGCGGCGGTCTCGGCCTGATGCAGTGGTCTCGGCCTGGTATAGTGGTCTCGGCCTGGTGTGATGGTCTCGGCCTGGTGCAGTGGTCTCGACCTGGTGTGGTGGTCTCGGCCTGGCACAGCAGTCTCGGCCTGGCGCGGCAGTCTCGGCCTGGTGCAGTGGTCTCGACCTGGTGTGGTGGTCTCGGCCTGGCACAGCAGTCTCGGCCTGGCGCGGCAGTCTCGGCCTGGTGCAGTGGTCTCGGCCTGGTGTGGCGGTCTTGGCCTGGTGCAGCAGTCTCGGCCTGGTGCAGTGGTCTCGGCCTGGTGCAGTGGGCTCGGCCTGGTATGGCGGTCTTGGCGTGGTGCAGTGGTCTCGGCCTGGTGCAGTGGCCTCGGCCTGGTGTGGCGGTCTCGGCCTGGTGTGGCGGTCTCGGCCTGGCGCAGCAGTCTCGGCCTGGTGCGGCGGTCTCGGCCTGGCGTGGCGGTCTCCAGGTTTGGCCATCTCGCCTCCTGGTGTGGACTTCTCATCGGAGAGGTGGTCTCCTTCAGCAACTTCTGGGTTCGTCACCTTAATCAACTTTCCCCGAACTGAAATTAATCTGAGATGAATTTTGAATTAATTTTTACTTTTTTGCTTGTTCGCTATGACTTGTGTCATTAGTACAGGTGCCATGGTATGGTGTCTTATAAAACTTTTCACTGTACTTTTTATGTAACAATACTTGTGATGATAAATTGCTACTCTATTCACAAAGAACAAAGAACAAAGAAAATTACAGCACAGGAACAGGCTTTTCGGCCCTCCAAGCTTGCACCGACATGCTCGCCATCACAACTAAAACCCCCTACCCTCCAGGGGACCATATCCCTCTATTTCCATCCTATTCATATATTTGTCAAGACACCCTTTAAAAGTCACGATAGTATCTGCTTCCACTACCTCCCCCAGCAGCGAATTCCAGGCACCCACCACCCTCTGTGTAAAAACATTGCCTCATACATCACCTGTAAACCTTGCCCCTCGCACCTTAAACCCATGGCCCCTGGTAACTGACTCTTCTACCCTGGGGAGAAGCTTCTGTCTGTCCACTCTGTCCATGCCCTTCATAATCTTGTTGACCTCTATCAGGTCGCCCCTCAATCTCCGTCGTTCCAGTGAGAACAACCCAAGTTTATCCAACCTCTCTTCACAGCTAATGCTTTTCAAACCAGGTAACATCCTGGTAAGTCTTTTCCATACCCTCTCCAAAGCCACCACATCCTTCTTGTAGTGTGGCGACCAGAATTGAACACAATATTCCAACTGCAGCCTAACTAAGGTTCTATAAAGCTGCAACATTACAAACTCAGTGTCTCGGCCAAATATGAATATCATGGGAATGGTTGCAAGGACTTTCCATCAATTCTAAAAGGAGAGGAATTCCAAGCCTTTGTTGTTCTATATTCAGATTCTTGTCTAAGTCACATTGATGAATTTTTCTCCAAAAATCACACTTGTACTTTCATTTTACCATACCTTGCAGCGAGAACTCCCCTGCAAATGACAATCTGGAGTCCCTATTAGAAAGTGCTAAGATCAAGGAAAACGTGGTTTTGCATATCTTTCTTTTTTCTACTCGCCTCAGATAAATGGAATGAAAACCTACAAGAGAAGCAAAGAAAAATGGTCTAAGTCACATTTAGTTAATCTGTGATCTCAGCTCGAAACAGGAAAGTGGGACAGAACTGTCCTGCAAATGATAGACTAATAATTTGAAATTTTCATTTTGCTATTTCTCCCAACTTGGGTTGTTCTCACTGGAACAACGAAGGTTGAGGGCAACCTGATAGAGGTCTACAAGATTATGAAGGGCATGGACAGAGTGGGTTTGGGTTTAATATATGCTCTGTTATGGAATGCAAAAATAATTTCAGTTTAAAAAGAGTTAATGATATGCACAGATATGCACAATCATCTTGGATGTAGATTAAACCAGTTGGGTATAATACGATAGGACAATAGTACTCCTGCATTTCAGATTGTTTTGGGGACAACAGAGAGACATTGAGAATGCTCCCCCTCCCCCTTCTCCGCGGTAACAGATACAAAACTAGTAGCCGCACAGCACGCCCATTGAGTTAGCCCGAGAAACAAACTGTTTGAGCCCCCAAATCAAATAGACAAGTTGTTCACTTTATTCAATAGCTTGAAGAATCAATCTTCATCACATGCAGTTCAGGCAGGTTTCATGGATCATCCATCATCTCTCTATCTGTCTGTCGGACAATCCACGTGGGTGCAGGGACTGGGTGAACTCGATACAAGTTTTTAATATCTTACCAAGTAGACCCTGGCGTTGTACCTGAAAACAGCGGGTGACCCAAACTCAGAGTTCTCCGGGATCCATGGCCCCAGGGGGTGATGGGACATGTACAGGGGGAACAGCCAATTCCATCGCTTGTATGGGGGAGGGGGGTGAGCGAAGAGCTGTTATCCCATGAATGGATGATTACCCACTGCCAGAAGCCAATCAGAGGGCTGGTGGGGGCTTCAGCACTCTCAGCAGCGCCACTGGGAGTAGAGGCCAGTGCTGGCACTGCATCCAGAATAAGAGGATTCAATGGAAAGTCTTTGTTCTCCCAACTAAGCAAGTGAAGTCCAGGGACACAGGGACAGAATGGTGGCATTGGTGGGGACTGGCAACACCGGTATCACAAGGGCCAGCTATGGCCTGAAGGGCAGGACTCATACACTTAATATATCATAGAATGTATCATAGAATCCCTACAGTGTGGAAACGGGCCCTTCGGCCCAACAAGTCCACACTGACCCTCACAGCACCCACCCAGACCCATCTCCCTATAACCCACCTAATGTACAAATCCCTGAACACAACAGGCAATTAGTGGTCAAGTCCTGGGGAGCGTGGCCGAACAAAGAGACCTTGGGATGCTGGTTCATAATTTCTCGAAGGTGGAGTCCCGGGTAGACAGGATAGTGAAGAAGGCGTTTGGTACGCTTGCCTTTATTGGTCAGTGCATTGGGTATAGGAGCTGGGAAGCCATGTTGCGGACATTGGTTAGGCCACTTTTGGAATACTGCATTCAATTCTGGTCTCCCTGCTATAGAAAGATGTTGTTAAACTTGAAAGGGTTCAGAAAAGATTAACAAGAATGTTGCCAGGGTTGGAGGGTTTGAACTACAGGGAGATGCTACACAGGGCTGGGGCTATTTTGCCTGGAGCGTCGAGGGCTGAGGGGTGACCTTATAGAGATTTCTAAAGTCA
Organism: Rhincodon typus; assembly: GCF_021869965.1. Lineage (NCBI taxonomy): Eukaryota > Metazoa > Chordata > Chondrichthyes > Orectolobiformes > Rhincodontidae > Rhincodon > Rhincodon typus. Next base: position 6,015 of record NW_025972687.1, read on the forward strand.
TGAGGGGCATAGATAGGATGAATAGTCAGGGTCTTTTCCACAGGGTAGGGGAGTCCAAAACTAGAGGGTATAGGTTTAAGATGAGAGGGGAAACATATCAAACGGTTCTAAGGGGCAACTTTTTCACACAGAGGGTGGTGCATGTATGGAGGGCCAGAGGAAGTGGTGGAGACAGGTACAATTACAACATTTTAAAGGCTTCTGTGTGGGTATATGAATAGGAAGGGTTTAGAGGGATATGGGCCAAATGCTGGCAAATGGGACTAGATTAATTTGGGGTATCTGGATGGCATGGAAGAGTTGGACCAAAGGGTCTGTTTGCATGCTGTACGATTATGACTCAGTGACCCTCCTCCTTTCAGTTCTGAAGAAGAGTCATACCAGACTCAAAACATTAACTCTGTTTCTCTCTCCACAGATGCTGCAGACCTGGTGAGATTCTCCAGCATTCTCTGTGTTTCTTACTGACTTGTGACAATCAGATCTGTAGTTACCAGAAACTGAAATAAATGACTATTGAATCTTTCGATGCTATGCTGCACTTTTATTATGGGAGCTAACATAAGTATTGCTGCATCAAATTCCCTGTTGAACGCAGTGTGTGCTGTACTTCAGTTTAAGGCTGTTGTCTTGGGCCAACTCAGCAGTTGTTAACATTGCCACTTGTTCAGCTGTTTGAATGTAGAGCTGGAGGAATGTTGAGAGGCTGTTAGAGGAGCGCAGAGTGTAAATCCAATCCGACCTCCCAGCTTACTCTCCTTTACTGCCCAAAACATTTCCCTCCCCACCTCAGAAGGGGTCACTGAATATTTTAAGACAGAGGTGGATAGATAGATTCTTGTTAGGCAGGGAATCAAAGGACTTCAGGGGTGGGTGTGAAATATGGAACACCAACACACTCTTACTGAATGACAGAGCAGACGTAAGCAGTAGATATAACCTCCTAACTCATACGTTTGCAAATAATCTCATTGAAGGCACAGAGGGACAGCGAGAGAGAGAGAGAGAGACACTGGCAGAGAGAGAGAGAGACACAGACAGACAAAGAGAGAGACAGGTGGAGAGAGAGACTGGCAGAGAGAGAGAGAGAGACAGAGACAGACAAAGACAGAGACAGGTGGAGAGAGAGAGACAAACTCGCAAGGGAAACACACAGACAGAGAGAGAGAGAGAGAAAGAAATAGAGACAGACAGACAGATAGACAAACTGGCAGACAGATACAGGGACAGACTGTAAGACAGGCAGAGAGAGACACACAGACAGTCAGCCAGAAACATACAGACAGAGTGATAGAGACTGACAGTCAGACAGCGACAGACACTGAGAGAGAGACAGAATCAGACAGAAACAGTCAAAGAGACAGAGAAAATGAGAGAGAGAGAGAGTGGCAGACAGTCAATCAGACAGAAAAAGACAGGGACAGACAGGGAAACTGACAGTGAGAGCGAGAGAGACAGACAGACAATTAGATAGAAAGACAGACAGGGAGAGAAAAGGGGCAGAGACATTCAGTAGGGAAGATGAATGTAGCAAATCAGAAAGAGCGTGATGATATAGCTGGGAATTAAAGCAGATTAATACAGTTCTCTAGATCACAGTGAAGGGAAAGAAAGAGGTAAAACTGACTCACTGAAGAGGCAAGGAAGAAGAGAAAGAAAGCATGTTTTGAGCAGGATGCAAACTGAATATTGAACTGGGACCAGGGAGCTGGTGGATTGTGACTGGGTAAAGCTCTGACAGTCATTAGGTGACGGAGATATGAAAGCACTTGTTAATTATAGCTCTGTTCACAAAGTGAAAGATTACAAACATGTAGCTCCTAACTATACAACAAGTGTTACAAAGGGCCTCTTTATATTCTTCTGAGCAATCACACGAATAATTAATCAAATAAGCAAATGGATAACCCCTTAAGGAGCGTTGTTAGGTTATTAGGACAAAACAAACTTACAAAGGCAACTTGTCAAATTAAACTAAAACAGCTTTTTGGAGCAGGGTAGTGGGTATGAGAAGTGACAATGCACCCAGAACATATTTTTGTACACTGAATAAACAAAAAACAAATCAATAAATTAACCCATTGACAACATCTTAAAAGGTCTAAAACAAAAACTGCAAAAAGGGAAATAATGTTCCTAGGGCTCCTCCTGGGCTCCAGCCCCTCTGCTTCCCAATGCCTGGAGGAAGACTCAAGTGCACTGACAGAGCTGGCATGCTCACTATGAGGTGCTCTATCTTTTCCACACCCAGAAAGATTGGCCAACCATCAGGGACACACAGATCAAGTATGACCAAACCTTAAGGAGCAGTACCTTCAAACAGTGAGAAAAGGTCTACCACAAACTTCCTAAATACGGAAAACAGACTCCTCAAGAACAACAGAATTGACTACTGTACATCTATCAACACCCTTTCTCCCCCAGCACCCCATCCCTGTCACTATAGCATAAATGTTGCCCCCTCCACACTTCACATCAGCTCTGATGAAGAGTCATCTAGAGTCGAAATGTTCGCTTGCTCTCCCTACATGGATGCTGCCTGACCCGCTGTGAATTCCAGCATTTTTTTGTTCAGTCAGAATCGACCAGTTGCCTGGAAACTGGTGAATGAACCTTTGCTGGACAGAAGGACTGACTGTAATACACTTTGTGCCAAATTCCTGCTGGAAAAGGAGACAACTCCTGAATAGAAGAATACCTCCATCTCAACATAGGGCCAGGTGTATTTTTTATAGATCCATAGGATTATAGACAGCAAGGATCTCTGATTTCTGATTTCTCTCCACAGATCTGAGCTTTTCTAGCAATTTCTATTTTTGTTTCTGATTTCCAGAATCTGCAGTTCTTCTGGTTTTGTTCAAGTTAGAGATTGCATGGGGAAGATCTCTACAGTAAATGAGCTTGTTACTAATATGAAATCAATTGCTCAGTGGGTATGGTATATTTCCCACAGACAATCAAAGTCAATGTCGGTAAATTCCAGAGGTGAGCTGAGAGTGGCTGCCCTTGATATCAAAACTGCATTTGACTGAGTGTAGAACCAATGGGAAGCAGGGGAAAAGGTTCCATGATATGGAGTCATTCCTGGCACATAGGAAGGTGGGTGTGGTTGTTAGAGCTCAGACATCTCAGCTCCAGGACATCTCTGCAGGAGTCCCTCAGGGTAGTGTCCTAGGCCCAACCATCTTCAGCTGCTTCATCAATGACCTTCCCTCCATCATAAGGTCAGAAGTGGGGATGTTCGCCGATGATTGCATAATGTTCAGCTTCATTCGTGACTTCTCAGATACTGAAGCAGACTGGCATAAAAACAGAAAATGCTGATTGTAATCAGGAGGTCTAACAGAAGTTAAAGTCTAGTGCTGATGATCTTTGGGTAGAGTTGGAGTGGGAATGGGTGAGGTTGGGATGGGGTAGGGCATGATGGGGTAGGAGGGACTTGGGATAGGATAGAGTAGAGTTGGAGTGGGAATGAGTGGGGTTGGGATGGGGTAGGGTATGATGGGGTAGGAGGGAGTTGGGATAGGAT
>NW_025972688.1:0-9542 GCF_021869965.1 Rhincodon typus
CTGACGTTTCGGGCCTAGACCCTTCTAGGCCCGAAACGTCAGCCTCTCTGCTCCTATGATGCTGCTTGGCCTGCTGTGTTCATCCAGCCCTGCACCTTGTTGTCATGGTAATCTCATCTGTCAGAGCAAGGGAGCAAACCAGCTGATGGTATCTCTACTGGAACACATGGGATAGTGCCAAGTGGGAATGACTAGCAGCAGAAGAGGAAAACTTCTCTTTGGCACAAAGGGATTCAATTGATTGTTCATTATCCTTTTGAATAATTCAATGAACCACACACTTGATTTGAAGTCTACAATGTTCAGCTCTCTATTGTTGCTTTCTAACTTCCAAAGGACAATGGGGAACCTGTGGATGTGGTGTATAAGACAAAACCAACATTCTGAAAATTTATATTAACCTCCAGCAAAGATCACGACAATATAATCTGGATGGATAAGCAAACCACTGATATTTTCTCAGCTTGCACTGATTATTTGACTTGCATTGTTTGACCCCTGTCGTTTTGCTTTCAAACAACTAACATATGGTTAAAAATAGTCAAGATCTTCATTAAAAATTGACCTCACTAGCATTTCTAAAGCTGCTGCAATCTTAAGGTTGTGAAAGATAAGTTGGAGGCGATTGTTCCATCTTTTTCTTCAATATAGATGTAGCGATTATTTAACAAGAATTGGTTAAATAATAATGTGAGTTCTTTATTTGAAGATAAGGTTATATACAAATTATGTTTGCAGGACGACTAAGAACAGTACATGTAATCTCTATTGTTGCTGCTTGCAGACTGATGAACTGTCATGGGAGGACAACATCACAGCCTGTCGGGGTGGTAATGATTGATAACATTTTAACGTTTACTTTCTTAAAGGACACGTGTACTTCACAGCACAATATCTCCCTTATTCTAACTGAAGATTTACTATTAAACAATCAAACTGTTTACACAATGGCAAAAGACAATACAATTGTATCTGAAACCATTATAGAAAGGCAGTAAATTTACAAGTCTCTGAAAAATATCAGTGGTTTGCTTATCCATCCAGATTTAATTGTCGTGATCTTTGCTGGAGGTTAATATAAATTTTCAGAATGTTGGTTTTGTCTTAGACCACGTTCTGTTTCCAGTAGGGTTTCAATGTGTTTCTGATTGTGGCACTGTACAGAATTGGCAACTGTTCTGTCATATTGTCATGCCATTTGGTCTTCATGTGTGATAAAAGATTGCCTCTGGCATATGCTGACAAATTGTGCTGGATTCCTGACGCTGTACTTGAACCATCTCTTCAACATTCAAGTTGGGTCATTCTTCTCATGGAGCAAATTAAATGATTCAGGTGAAAATTCTAGCTCAGTTGTTTTCTCAGCTTGCACTGATCATTTGACTTGCATTGTTTGACCCCTGTCGTTTTGCTTTCAAACAACTAACATATGGTTAAAAATAGTCGAGATCTTCATTAAAAATTGACCTCACTAGCAGTTCTAAAGCTGCTGCAATCTTAAAACAGGAAACAGACACCTTTTAAAATTCAAACTTCCACTAACTTGGGTCTGTTGCTATGATTAGTTAACAACATTGTCGTTATAAGTGACAATCAGCTTGGTAAAGACAACGTCAGTCTTTTTTTCATTTCACAAATCCTACGTTTGTATGTTCAATTGACACCAGAAAAGATGAGAGCAGCAGATTCTTCTTACACTAGGAATTAATTTAAGCATCAACAACTTTCCTAATACAAATCTTTATTGGTACCTGGACAGTAAATGTACTGAATGTTGTTCTTGCCATCACCTTTTGAACGAATGAATGAAAAGAAAACAAGAGAAGAATGCACAACAATGCTGGCTGGACAGAAAGATGCCTGCATCTCCTGAACTTCTTATGGAGTTAATTTCAGTGGGGACTAGTTGTGATAAGGCCAGTAAAGTACACATTGCTAAAATACGAAGCATTGTTGAATTTTCTAGCATTATGCTCCTTTTCAATTTAATGCTCATCCTCATCACAACCTGTGACATTATGACCAAGACGCTAATGATTTGACATTGACCATTTGTTTTACATGTCATATCTCACATCATCCCCTTTGGAATTTCTACGTTCAGATGCCTGAGAATTACTGCACGTCCAACCATAGGACCCTCAGGCACAGGAAAGAAATTGACATCCCCATACTGATTAAGAAAGACCATAAGTTGATCTGATGCTTGCACCGATCAGCTCACACACTGGTACTTTGCTTATCTAGGAAGCTAGTATCGAGTTGAAATCTGTGTATCATCCATCACTGGCTACTGGGGGATTCAAGAAAGGTCACATTACTGCTGCGTAGAACTTCCACTGGCCTCAACAGGGCAGTATGCAGGAGAGAAGTGAATGGGCTGCAACACTGGACACTGGATACCTTATCTGGATTTGCAGGATGCAAAATTCAACCACACAGCTCTGATGCTACTATGGTGCTACTAAGACTACATGATCTTAGCTGGCAGTGGCTGCAATGCATTACAAAGTGTGTATGTAACCAGGCCGTCCTCAGAAGTGATGCTGTGTGTGAGTGAATTTTGCACACCATACATCCAGTTAATAATCTTGAAATGATCACATGGTATACAGCATTAATAGTCTCAAGACATGACATGGAAACAGGAGATAATTAGCTATCATGTCAAATCCTCCAAAAAGAAGTTGAAAGATATCCATGATGAAAAATATTTTCAATGGGAGAAAAAATTTTTTGACTTTAAAGATACAACTATAGAATAGGTTACTTCAAGTTAGCTTAATAATATTACAGCCTCATGAAAAAAAATTCAATATTATAATACCACTTTCACAGAACCATTTTTATTCATTACAAACAGTGCAACTTGGTCTTTATGAAACATTATTTATGACTTTCGGAAATACGCTTGTGTTGTCTAATGAAAGTTTATCTGAATTATATTGTATTTCTTTTTCTGCCTTACGATTCTATTTATCTGGCTTTGTTCCATTTGTCTTGGTATCCTTAAAATAAAAATCTATCATTCTCAGCCTTGGAAACTGCAATTGACCCAACATTTACAACATATTTGGTAATAGAATTGCAAATTTCCTTTGTCATGGTGAAAATTATACTACCTATGTCCCTTTGTTTTTTCCCAATTTGTACCTTTACAATTTACTGTGACTCTATTTGTTGTAAGAGACCAGATATTTTCTTTTCTGGCCCATACTTTTAGAATGAAAATTGAACTGATATATAGCTGAAATACCAGGAAAGACTTGCAATTTGGAAAAATCAAGTAGTGCACGTTTTAGCTATGTAAGAAAATGTTGCTTCACAAAGAGATTGAGTTTTTGAGACATCTCTTTCTCAGTCCATGACATTGCTATTAAAGGTAAAAAGCTCATGTTGGAGCACAAATCTCTGGCAGAATGTGCCCTCTAATTAGTTTACATCGCTTTTATTTTGATTCTCTGGCTCCTACATCACAACTACTTACCAATCAATGTTGCAATGTTACCCAGTTCCGTACATGTTTATTTTTGCTAATAATACACAAGCCCGGACATAGACAATCTCTAATAGCTTCCTATCATTGACATTACTATTGGTAAGTTGAGAGCATTCTGGTTTCTCTCTCCTTGCACCTCAGTAATGAAGCAATATTTGGTATTTTCCAATGCAGAGAGAATTTCCAAAACTGAAAGCTTTAGAAAATTACATCTACACATCTGCAATTTCCACATCTTTTTTCTTTTATAACTTCAATTGGAAAACATCTGGCTGTAAGGAACTGTCAATCATAAAACATTGGAACTGACAATGAGAGAAATCAATTCACCTACATATTCAAATTTACTACTGTGAACCATCTAAGATATATTAATAACACAAACCTCAATTAAAGCCCCATTTTATTTTACTCATTTTTGACAAATAATAAGAGCCTAATAAGTAGCCATGGTCCCTGCTTTACGCTTTTAACTACCTTTTAATTAAAAGAAGGAAATGTGGGAAAATATTCTCCTACATCTCTTTAATCAGTCCTACTCTCGAAATATGAAACATGAAGATTTGTTCCAAATACTTGTCATACCTGGCATAAATCATTCAGAAACAAAAACACAGATGACATAATTGACTTCTCTTCAATTTCAGTTCAAATACATAGAGCCAGCAAAAATAAACCAAGTAACAGTAAGGCGAATTAATCACATAATGGTTATTCAATGTTTAGATGAAGGTTGTTTTTTCTTGCATGTAATGCCTCAGGCAAAGTACACATTGACATTCATTTTATTGTATCAGCTTCACTGATCAGAGCAAGTTCAAGGATTTTTTTTACAATATTTGTAATTTAGGTCCCTTTCTTTTTCTTCAATTTTTACAATAATTTCAATCATTATTCCTGTATTTTCAGTCCATTTGGTTTTATTAAATTAGGAAATGCCTCTATTACAATGCAAGGCGAGATCTTAACCAGTTGATCCACAGTAGAAGGAAGTCTGTAAGGTTGCAATGTAGATTTTTCTGGTCTGTACATTATTAGTGTAAAAGAGACTGAACAGTGGAATGATAACACCAATATCTGTGCTACTAGTTGTGAATTAGCAGCAGGAGGTGGTATCCATCTGAAGACATCTAAGGCAAATAGTTTGCAAGCTCTCTCTGATGTTATTTTACTGCCAAGAGCTAAAACAATCAACTCTTGAGAATTCATATGCCTGGCAAGATTGACAATTACTTTTCCATCTCCAAGTAGTCCTTGTGAAATTTGTTGTAGGCAACTTCAGGTGAAAAATGTTTCAACAAGGCTGTTGCAGGATTTAATCCTGACAATCAAGAAACAATGGCAATACCAATGTATGTCAGATTATGGAGATGCTGTTGGTCTCTTACACCTGCTGCACTGGTTGGTTAGCTCAGTTGGCAGGATGGCTGGTTTGCAATGCAAAATAATGCCAACAGGATGGGTTTAATTTTTGTCACAAGCTGGGATTACCATATAGGACTCTCCTTCTCAACCTCTCCCATTACCAGAGGCAGAGTGACCCTTAGGATAAAGCATCACCTGTAGTCCCTCTCTAGTGAGACAGCAGCCCTATGGTCGAGTAGGAGTATGGAGACTTTACCTTGCCTTTAAATCTACTGTATTTGTCCTTCCAGATGGGGGAGATCATACATTTGTTTGTGATAGTGCAGAAACTCAAATGAAGGAAGGAACAAGAGGTTAAAGGAGATAAACCAATAGCTGAGGAGCTGGCGTATTGTTCAAGGATTTGGGTTATTGGACAATTAGAATATCTTTTGGAATAGAAAAGACCTGTTCAAAAAGGATGTGTCTAACCTGTACTGGAAAGGGTCCAATATCTTGGCAGGAAGATTTTCTCATTCTTTTAAGGGAGACTTTGTTCTGATAGAAGGGGGGAGTGGAGGAATTCTAAGTAGCAGCACAAATGGAAGGATTGATGGAGAAGGTTCTGAATGTGAGGAGAGCACATCAATTAGAAAAGAAAGACGAGAGAGTCAGAGTATGTAGTAACTCTGAAGAACTAAAATGCATTTATTTCAATATAAGGAATCTTAGAGGTAAGGCTGATGAATTCAGTGCATGTTTAAGAACATGGGATTGGAACATCACAGTTATTCGAGCAACTTTATTGCGAGATGGGCAAGACTGGCAGCTCAATGTTCCAGGTTTTAGATGCTGTAGGAAGGATAGAGAAGGAGGCAAGAAAGGAGGGGTGTGGCATTTTTGAGTAAGGAACACATTACTGCTGAAACTAGGAAAGATATTTCTGAAAAATCAACTAGTGAAAATACATGGGTAGAAATTACAAATAAGAAAGATCATTTTGATAGGATTTACTGTAGGTCCCCCAATAGTAAGAAGGAAATTGAGAAAGAAATATGTAGGGAGATCTCAGATATATGTAAACATAATAAGGTTGTAATAATAGGGAATTTTAATTTTCAAAACATTGCCTAGGGCTTCCATCGTGTTGAAGGATTAGATGGTGAAGAATTTGTCAAATGTCTTTGAGAAAATTTTCTTTATCTACTAGAGAAGGAGCAAACCTAGATCTTCTTTTGGTCAATAAGACAGGCAGGTGACCGAAGTAAAAGTGGGGGAACATTTTGGGTCTAGCGATCATAATTCTATTTGCTTCCAAACAGTTAGGGAAAAGGATAAGCTTTCCATAAAAGTTAAAGTTCTTAGATGGAGTAAGGCAAATTTTAATGGTATGAGACAAGAACTTTCAAAAGTTGATTGAAGTAGACTGTTCGCAAGTGGGAGGCATTCAAATGCATGATGACAAGAATTCAGAGGCATTTTGTTCCTGTTAGGGTGAAGAGTAAGGTTGGTAAGATTAAGGAACAATGAATTAATAAAGATATTGATGTTCTAGTCAGGAATAAAAGAGAACCTTGTCTTAGATATAGACAACCTGGTTCAATTGATTCTCTTAATCAATTAAAGAGAGTAGGGGCATTCTTCTGGAAGAAATCAGGAAGGCAAAGACGGAAAATGAGATAGCATTGACAGTATAAGGTTAAGGATAATCCAAAGAAATTCTACAAATACATTAAGAGCAAGACAGTAATTAGAGAGAGGGTAAGGCATCTTAAAAATCAGGGAGATTGTCTTTGTGATGAACTCCATGACAAGGGAGAGATACTGAATGAATATTTTGTGTCAGTTTTTACTGTGGAGAAAGAAATAGAGTCGAGAGAATGCAGAGAAATAAATTTTCATGTTTTAAACACAGTTCACATTACAGAAGGGGAGGTTTGGGAGGTCTTAAATAATATAAAGGTGGATAAATCTCAGGAATCTGTTCTAATGTAGCCCAAAACATTATGGGTAGGGAGGAAATTGTGAGACTTCTTGCAGAAATACTTGAATCATCTATAGCTATGGGTGAGGTGCCTGATGATCGCAAGGTGGCTAATGGTGTACCTACGTTTAAGAAAGGTTGTAAGGAGAAACCGGGGAACTGTAGACCTGTGAGTCTGACTTCGGTTATAGATAACTTATTGGAGGTGATTATAAAAGATAGGACTTATGGACATTTAGAGAAGCAAAAATTGATTAGGGATCGTCAGCATGGTTTTTTGCAAGGTAAGTCATGATTCACAAATTTGATTATGTTTTTTTGAAGTAATTACCAAAAAGATTGATGATGTTTGTTTGAATTTTAGTGAAGCCTTTGACATGGAAGACTAATTAGTAAAATTAGCTTACATGGGGTTCAGGGTGAGCATGCCAATTGAATACATAATTGGCTTAATGGCAGGACACAGAGTAATGGTGGAGGGTTACTTTTTGGACTGGAGGCCTGTGACCAGCGATGTTCCACAGGGATTGGTTCTGGGTCCTCTTTTGTTTGTCATTAATATAATGATTCGGATGAGAACATAGAAGGCATGGTTAGTTTGCAGACGACACCAAAATTGGTGGCACAGTCGACAGTGAAGAATGTTTACTAATATTACAGAGGGATCTTGATCAAATGGGTCAACGGGCTGAAAAATGGCAGCTGGAGTTCAATCTGGATAAATGCAAGGTATTGCATTTGAGTACAACAATCAAGGATAGGGCTTATGCAATTAATGGTAAGACATTGGGTACTTCTGTGGAACAGAGGTTCTTAGGGGAGCAGGTACATAATTCTTTGAAGTTTGCATCACATGCAGACAGATGGTTAAAAAGGCATTTGGCACGCTTGCCTTCATTGCTCAGTCCTTTAAGTATAGGAGTTGGGAAGTCATGTTGAGGTTGTACAGGACATTAGTGAGGCATCTTCTGGAATACTGTGTCCAGTTCTGGTCGCCCAGTTATAGGAAGGATATTATCAAGCAGGAGAGGATTCAGAAGAGATTTACCAAGATGTTGCTGGGTATAGAAGGTTTGAGTTATAAAGAAAGGCTGGGACATTTTTCACTGAAGCGTAGAAAGTTGAGAGCCGACATGATAGAAGTTTATAAAATATGAGAGGTATAGATAGAGTTAATGGTAGTTGTCTTTTCCCTAGGATAGGGGATTTCAATATCAGGGGACACATTTTTAAGGTGAGAGGAGAGACATTTAAAAAAGACATGAGACATTTTTTTTTGCACAGAAGGTGCTCTGCATGTGGAATGAACTTCCTGAGGAAGTGGTGGATGCGGGTACAATTACATTGTTTAAAAGACATTTGGATAGATACATGAACAGGGAAAGTTTGGAGGGATACAGGCCAGCAGCCGGCAGGTGGGACTAGTTTAGTTTGGGATTATGTTTGGCACGGGTTGGTTGGACCGAAGGGTCTGTTTCCCTTCTGCATGACCCTATGACTCTATGAAACCTAGATACATTGCTGTAGTGCATTTTGCAGAAAGGAAATGCTGCAGCCACAGTACACCTGCCATGTAGGACAGTGATGTTTAAGATAGTGGATGGATTACCCTCATCTTAAAAGTTGATCTTTTTTTTTAAGCTACAGCTGCTCAAACATGTAAATAGTATTCCATTGTGCTACTGACTGCCTTATAAGTGGTGAAGAGATATTAATTTAAAAAATCCATAGAATAATTAGTCACGTGGCCTCCTCTAGTATGCCTGGCCCAGTTAGGTTTCAGGTCAATGAAGAGCCCCAGAATTGGAGGATGAGAAACATGGCAATTGTAATCTCACTGAATGTCAAAGAGAGGTCATTAAACTTTTCTTTATTTTAGATAGGCACTACTTGGCACTATGACACACGAACATTACTTATTTCATACAAGCCAAAGATTAAATGATATCCAGGTTTGCAGGTGAAGAATTATAAATGATGCTGTTTTGTGATGTTTTGAAAGGAGGAAGGTCATAAATGCATTGTATTCTGCCCTAAGGAACTCCGGTAGTGATGTCCTGGAGCTAAGGTGATTAGGCTCAACATTGACAACTGTCCTTGTGTCAAGTACAAAGCAACTGGCAAGTCCACCCTTGATTTCCAATGACTTTATTTCCACTAGTTTTATGTCAGTTTGGAGCCATACTCAGTCAAATGTCACAGTTACTTACCTTTGACATTTAAATTCAGCTTGTGATCATGTTTGTATGAAGGCTGTAAAGAGATCTGGAACTAATTAGTCTTGACACAACAAAAACTGCCATCAGTGGATAAGTTATTGGTGAGTAAGCCTTGTGTTACAGATATAAAGTGAGCTCTCTATTTAACCATTATTAATTTCCCCTTTACAAAGAGTTTTGGACTGAGTTATACAGAATTAAATGGGTTTCATCATAGATTATGCTGTCCTTTTCCTCCATAACATACACACTCTTCATTGACAACATGAAGCACTTTTTCACTTTATATAAATCGGCTGCTCTACCCAGCTGTAACACCACATTCCCCTAACCACGCCCCCTGCATCTGAATTGTTACACTATTTGTCCAATTTCATGTTTCAAAGGAACTGCATTCTAAATAAGAGATAGTAGGAACTGCAGATGCTGGAGAATCTGAGACAACAAGGTGCAGAGCTGGATGAACACAGCAGGCCAAGCAGCATCATAGCGGCAG
>NW_025972689.1:0-9542 GCF_021869965.1 Rhincodon typus
TGGCCTGCTGTGTTCATCCAGCCCTGCACCTTGTTGTCTCTGGTGTGGAATTGGTTTGTTTATGATTTTGACTTAGCAAAGCTACCAATAGCTACCTTGCCCTTTTACCTAACTTCAGATGAAGAATAACTTATACCACAATTAAAAACATGAAGGTGTTAAAACAGAGGTGGAGAAGCAGAGGATATAGGAAGGGAAATTTTCAGCATGGGACCTAGGTGATGATAGGAACAGTCCTTAGCGTGGAATAGACGAGAGTTTCAAAGTTTGGAGAAGCTAAATAACAGAGGCTGGTGGATGTGGTCCAGGTGAGAGTGAATTTTCAATTGTACTTCTGTTTGTGATAACAGTAAAATGTTTGTACTTAAAGTAAGTTATTGGCAACAATTTTTACAATTCCTGTAGAGGCCAATAACCTTGGAGTAGAGATATGAAGATCTAAGCGATTAGTTTACCATTGACTAAAGAATCAAGTGACAAGATTTCATGGTTTAAGATTTTTACTGTAAAGAGCAAACACAAATAAATTAAACATGATATAACAGGCTGCTTAAATAACAACCTACAGGAAAGGAACTTTCCCATTATTTAATTTAATGCTAGAAGTGCTTTAAGCCTGTTATATATGAACCATGCTCTCTGGGGAAATTATGCCTTGTAGATTTAGTCCAAAACTTGCCTTGGCTTGGCTGATAGAAAGAAGCATATTCAAAAGCCAGGACAAGTTTTCCAGTTATTAATTGAAGGGAATTTCAAAAGAATTGTCTGAGCAATATTGTGCCTTGCTCAAAATCTTTTCAATCTAATGAGTCCTTGGTCTTTAAATCTGTACAATTCCGATCACTTCAAACAAACATCACATCTACTCTTACCAGCATTCTGCTTAGTGGTTAACACAAAATAGTCTCTTCCTTTGCTTAACTTCTCTCCCTTTCCAGGTCTGAAAGTCTGTGTCCAGAAAGATGAGCTTCATGTCTTGTGTGGAGTTGCAGACCAGCTCATTATTTTCCATGGGTTTTGGCCTGAGTTTCTTTTCCCATGACAACCAGATCTCATGGGCTTGTTTTTATGCAGATACTTTCACTGTCCCCATTCCAGGACATTCTTTTTTACATTCAGTTAAAGGTTTCAAACAGTTTAAAGCATAAACATCCTAAAATGTCTTGCATTTGTCACATCGTGCCTTCAGCTATCCAGACAGTGTTCTTTAAATTCAAGAGCTCATCATCACCGTCCAACTCACCACCTCTTTCTCTTCCTTTGAGATAATTCTTAAAGGCTACCCTTTTGTTGTAGTTTTTTGGTCATCCTTGTGAATATCTCCTCCTTGGTGAGGCATCAACTTTATTTCTTCTGGCTATAAAGTTCTTTTGGAATATTTATTCAATATTAAAGGCCCCTTAAATGCAAGTTGTGAGAAATATTGTTAGACATGATAATCAAAAATCAGTCGCTACAGTTATTGGGATTATTGAAATTAGTGGGGAAGTCAATATTTTAAAAACAAATAGCAGCAATTGCAGCCTTATTTGCATTAAATGGGAAAGCATGTTTGGGTAAAATTATTTTTGGCATTACTTTACTGCATTTGTTGAACTGGTGAGATGTAGACCATAAGATTAAACCTTATTTTTGTTGATTACACCTTCACGAGTTAGAATTATAGCCTCCAATCAAGTACATGATCTAGTCTTATGCTGGAGAGCTGCACTTTTGGGGCTGTGTGAGGTATTGAACAAAAGCCTCATCTTGCCTGCATTTTCTAAATATGGTGTGGCATCGTCTTGGAGTTACAGCAAGATCTGCTGGTTTCTTAAGGAAAACTCTCCCCTCTGCAGCAATGAACAAATAATTAATTCATAGGTGATGCTGGGATCTTACCATGCACAAGACCTGCCATATTTACCTAAATAACAAGCTTCACTCATGTCGAATAGATGTGTGTGTAAAGCATTGCGGCATATAATATGCTTTAGTAAATGCAATTATCAGGGGTTAAAGATGGAGTTAAAGTAGAATCTCATAGCAATGCAAGAAAAGAGTTGTTCATAGTTTTAAAGTAATATGAATGGCTTTACCGATTCCCTGCCTCCATTGATTATACAGCTAGATTTTCTTGACATTGTGGTAGAATTAACTTAAACAATTATTTTAAATTTAATTGCAATGCTGAATTTTGCATTCCTTTTACACCAGTGGAGCTGAGAGTGTAGTTATTACAGAACTGTGGATCAGCAGAATGTGGCAAAAAGATTTATTTTCCTGTCCACCCTTCTCCTCGTCTGCCCATCAAGTTAGAATGAAAAGTGACTCTGATTCCCTTGTAATGCCAGCTGTTGCTCACTGTGAAGATGTTTTGTGTCAGTTTGTGTCTAGGGGCTGCTGGAAATGAGCCAGTGCAAACTCACCCTAATCTTTAATCGATGACTGTGATCAGAATTGGTTGGTTGAAAAAAAAAGCCAATGATGAAAGGAGGGATGCAAGTCAAGTCGTCCCGAGTGTTTTAACTCATTAATCAAACATCAAGTTCAATCAATTAGCATCCATTATCCGCGTTCAGGGTTAATTTCCCTAAGCATCAACCTGACATTCCTCAAAATGGCTGCCTGTACCATGATCCACAACCAACATGTTTGGGTGGGTGGGGAAGCTAAATAACTAAGCCTTTCCCTTTCATTCTGGAATTGAATTTATAAAACAGTCTCTCGGTAAAATTTTGATTCTCCTGAAAGTTAAACCTCTTTACTTTTTACACCCAGCCATGATTTTATGAAAAAAATGGACAAAAAAAAGAGTTTCCTACGATGCATATATTTTAAATAAGATTAATAGTATTTAGCAATTTATTGCTAATGATGGATAATGACTCAAGGGCCCTAACTCAACTCCATTCAGCCTGTGTGGAGCATAAGCACCGACCCAGATCATTTGGGTGATAAGCCTGTTTGAGAGTGCAGTTTTGCCACAATTTTCTGTAATCCACTGATGCAGTCTGTTCTGTGTTCAGTTCTTCTTGCCTCAATATTCCAAGCTGTCTCCTTATTGGAAAAGAGGATCTTGTGGTATTGCACAAGATCACCTTCACTTCAAAAAAGGTGATAGCTAATCAGCAGTCTGTTTTACAACTTGTGCCATGATTGTGAAAAAAAAGGATAGCAAAGAGTGACAGTTATCAAAGAACCAAAGATCATTTTCAACCCTCAAAAGCTTTCTATTCTTCTGAAGAAACTCTTGCACAAAACTTTGATTTATTTCTTTTGGATTTCTCTTTTTCATCATTACTACCTCCCCAACCAATTGCTTTACTTTGTTTTCTCACGCTCATTTCACTTGGCTTTTTTGTCATTCTTCATTTATTATTTTTTCTTCTGCTGTCCCAATTTTTCTCAATACATACTAGGCATTATATTGCATTCCTGTGTCTTTCAATTTAAACATACTTTACAAAGTCATATTTACAGATGATAAACATCCTTGGTCACGAACCTAGAAAGCTTATTCAACTTTGTCTGAATTCGTTTTGGCAGAACTAAAGGATGTCTTATTTTGTTTCATTTACCACTGTCCCTTTGGGTTTATATTCTGAACGAAACCTGTTCTTAATCAGTATTTATCCTCAATGACCAATACCTTTTTAAACTGAAAGGCACAGAACAGAAGAAAAGCATTCATTTCCCTGACAACATTTAAACTGACAAGCCAATTTGCTCAAGTTAGCAACAAAGTCTTTCTTTATATAAAAAAAAGGTGACACATACATCTATACACAAAGCAAGCACCTGAAACAGTCTCCGCTGACTGGTGGGGTCACACCTAAATGGAGTGTTTCCAATGCAGTCACTGCTCCTTAAGTAATTCACCAAATTTGAGATACGGAGATGTGAAAGTACATGAATGCAAGTGCTTGAAATAAAACTGGTCAAGATTAAATTGACACCATGTTCATTACATAGCATCCACTACATTTAGTAGTTCCTGAACTACTGCAGCCTTACGGGAGGGTCTTCACGTTCATTTGCAAGGAATTTGTTGACTCAGTCACTTAGAGTTGAGAATTCCATTGTTCATGGTTTAAAACTGCTCTCCCCCCTCCCTTTGCAGGCACTCAACCTGGTCTCCCAGACCACTTTCCTCCTTTTGCAGCCCACTCCTCCCCATTTTGCAGTCTGTCCCCTCTGAAGCTCCTCTGTTCCCTGTAAAGCTCGCTCACTTGCCTTGCTTCCCAGTCTATGGCCTCTGACCGAGCAGCCCTAATCCTCCAAGCCTTGGCCACCTTTCTTGCTGCTGCCACTCGCCTTCTCTGTGCTGCTCCAGTGACATGTTTTCCTCCAGAGTTTATTACTGGTAGGTTCGTTAATGATTGCATTTTCCCAGGCAAATTTGGGACTTTCAGGAGTAAGGGCAGCACCCTTGCTGAGTGATTAGCACTGCAGCCTCACATGCCAGGGACCTGGATTCGATTCCAGCCTCGGCAACTATCTGTGTGGGTTTCCTCCCACAGTCCAAAGATGTGCAGTTTAGGTGGATTGGCTATGCTAAATTGCCTAAGGTATCCAAGGATTTGCTGGCCAGGTGGATTAGCCATGGGAAATGCAGGATTCTAGAGAGGGTAGGGGAGTGGGTCTGGGTGGGATGCTCCTCAGAGGGTCGGTCGAGACTGGATAGGCCAAATGGCCTGCTTCCACAGTGTAGGGATCCTATGAATTTGTTCTCTGGTCCCATATGTATATGTATTGTTCCCCTCATCCCACTTAGGCCTCTTACTCTGCACCAATGCTACTACTGTTGTCAAATAGCCTGCCAGCCATCCCTATTCTGACTGGTACTCAAAACAATGGTCACTTGAAAAGGTTGCAAAATCAAATCAGTGCAGGTAGTTCTGCTATAACCTGTTTTGTTAGTGCTAAATGGCTGTAACATGATGGATGAATAGTGGATGCTGTTTGGATAATGTAATTTTCTATGGCACGAGGTCACACAAGAACGCAACTATCATGTTATAGAAGAACTACCTGCACCGCAGCATTTGCCATCATCTTCAGGTGTGCTAACAAGAAAATTTGGAGACAACAAACTGGAAGTGAACATGAAACACTAATTTGAATTGTGTTTTAGACCTCCTTATATGAACTTTTTCAAAAAGTTCAAATCAGCCAGGTATTTCTGCTATAACGTGTTCATTAATGCAAATTAGTTGTAATGCAATTGATGAATAGTGGACACTGTTTGAATAATGCAAACTTTCTACTGTATAGTATAGTGATTTTCTATAGCTATTTCCCTATATTTACAATTTTCTAATGATTTTTTTTATAGTGTGAAGTCACACAAGAACGCAACTATTGCGTTACAGGAAAAATACCTGTATTTGCACTATCGGCATATAGAGCATGACTGTCAGTTTGGAAGTTTTGGCTGACATAACCTAAAACTGCAGCGAGGAGGATGCGATGAGAGTTATGTCTGAGACACTCAGTTGTCATAGCAGCGGGATGAGAACTGGTTAGTTTGATCTTTTTCAAAATGTCTTTCCTTTTCCTTCCAAATAGAATAAACATTGTTTACTAGAAGCTGGTCTGAGCTGCACAAGAGATTTAATTAAGAAAGACATCTATCCAATTATAATCGTCATTAGAGTCTGTGAGAAGAACATCAAACGATTCAGGTATTGTCTAATCTTTTCCACATTGGTGCCCTTAATTAGTTAAAGCTGCCATCTCCAATCAATGTTGCTGAATTAAGTTTGCTTTGTTATGCAGGGAGGGTCTAAAGAGGTTTCTCGGTTATTTTAACAAGAGTTCCTTACATCATAAGGATGAATGTCTCAGTTTTAACTTTCAACAATTCACATATTTATACATGGAGATCGAGTTGGAGAGCATAACATACCACTAAAGCTATTCTGATCAATACCCTCCATTGCAGCCCAACAAAAGTACAGATCATTTAAATTGCAACTAAGGAATTCTCAGATTTTAACTTGGAACAGGAATTGGATCTAAAAGGGTGCTTTTTCGCATGGCGTGCAAGATTGGCAAGGCAGATGACACGCCTCCTTCACGCTGTCAGCATGAAGTGTGGGAAGCTTTACCTTCGGGCTGCTTACTTGAAAATGTCTGGACAGCCTCCCAAAAGTATACCTCAACAGGCAATCCGCCAGCAATTTCTACCACTGCTATCGAGGCCTATTGAAACACAGAACAGGTTTCTTAAAAGTGAGTCTACTCCTGCTTGGAACATTCATTGCAAACCTCGGGAATACATTCTATCAAAAGATGACTCAATGCATTACCAACCCACCCCCGCCGCTGACACCTGGAGGAGGTAAAGGTGGAGGATGAGAAGTTTCCAAGTCAGACTAGTAAGCTGTATTTGCTCATCTCTGTAGAACAACTATGATAAAATTACTCCTCACCACAGATCATAAATGGTGAAAGATCCATTTGGTAGATTTGCTGTCACCAATTCTCTTCCCCCCCTAACAGGCCCTGTAAATCCCTAGGTCCAGTGTGGTAGACCAAATGGCTTGGTAGTCTAATGAGAAGAGCTCTAGTCTTAAGATGTAGCTCTAACAAAATCATTTAATAGTATAGAACTCGAGTAATGCTGAAAAAAAGACACATTTTCTTTAAAGCTTTTAGGCCAATTCACAAGAACTACCAAAGTAAAAGGTAAAGCCAAGATTTATAATGAGAGAGGAGAGTACTGATTGGTGAGCAAGTGCTCTTAGATTGAGGAATTCACCAGTTAATTACGAATGACTGTCAAATTCGGTTTAAATTTTAAACCAAGCAAGCTAACTTGCTTGGTTGTTAGCCAAGCGAGACATTACCTTGAAAAAACAAACCACAGTTGAAATAGGAACAATTTGTCAAAGAAAAAAAAAAGTGTTCCGCCTACCTTATATTTAAAAAAAGCTAGTAATTTCAGTGGCAGGGAGATGCTTATGTAGGATCTGTTCCAAGGACTATCAAGCGTTTTAAATGGCAGATCCCTTCAGCTGCTCATAACAAGCAAGGTATTGACCCTACCCCCCGAGGTCGTGCTTGCAAAAATTTACAAGTGTCCAACAAGTTGTGACTGCGGGATTGAGAGAACATTTGCTAAATAATCCTGAGTGTGCAAAGGCTTAAACTGTCAATCAATTCAGGATCATCAGTGGGGCTCAGTGTTCCACACTTGCATGAATCAGAAACTATGTATATACACAGGGACCTAATCTTTATAGACTTAAAGAACATGTACACATATACCTTTTAAGAAAAATGACGACAGCCATTCTCGGATTAATCAACTTGTCAACTTGTGTGGTTAAAAGCCAAAAAAAAAAATTATTAAACAGTTAACTAGTCAGTCATTATTAACTAGTATATTCTCTATGGCATTCCCTCTCCCAATGTTTGCTTGCCAATGAATCAGCACTCCCCGCTCATAACAGTATAAGACTTTCCTTTTAGTTTGGTATTTCTTGTGAACTGTGACAAAGTCTTTTTTTCAGAACCAAAGTCAGTTAATTATTGCACAATAACAACTCAGTACAAGCTAATGTTTGGAGTGTTGATATGGAGATTGAGGGAGACCTCCCCATAACCCTTCAAGGTTCAAAGCTGCTCTCCTGATCAAGATAGGTCGGATTGGGTGATGTTTAAATATACTCCTCAGCATTGACTCTTTAACATGCTTGGACCTCTATACCACAGAAATAAGTGAGTGACAAGTGTGCATTCACTGAAAGCTAACACACAAAATGAAGCTATGCCGCAATGCCCCAAGCTTGCTCCTCCTCACCACCACCACCGGCTCCCCCCCGCCAACCCCAACTTCCCCTTTTGGTTGCAATTGAAAGCATCATCACCTACTAAATCCAGATACCTGCTTCTAACTCTGGCTGATGCCCCCAAGAGGGAAAGGATTCAGCGACAAAGATATTAAAAAGAACTATCTTGAAAGAAAGTGAGTGGCATGGTGAAGCTGCAAGTACATTTTCACTTATGAATCTCAAAAAAAGTACAAGTCATGTAAAAGCCAGGTAATTATTTTAAGCTAATCTTGACATAATGGGTGATTACAACAATGCACAAGATATTAATGAGATGACAAGCAATCAAACAGCATTGAGTGGGTTTAAAGACAGACATTCCTAATTAAGGTTCCGTCTGCACACAGTTCTGTCAACAATTGTGCAAATCATTGTTGAACACCAGCACTGTAGGTTTTATGATCATTATCACTTCATTGTGCACAGTTATCTACAGAATGTGCATTTCCTGCGAGTGGAGCTGACTGCTTTTATTAAAAAGCAGTGACTGACCTTTGTTCAACATTCTTCTATGATGATGTGACAGAGATTTGGAACCCGTTATTGAAGGAAACTAAATCTAAAAAGATTAAAAGGGCCCTAATACATCATTTATTAACTTATGTCCTTTTCTCCTACTTGGCTTCAGTGATGCTTTCAAGCTGATACTAAAAGCCTTTAAGATAATACCAGTTTGGCAAATAGCATATGAAACACTTTTTCGACAAGAAAGAAGGGGAGACAGCAGGAAATTGTAGACCAGGCTAGTCAGCCTAACTGCTGTAATAGGGAAATTGCTAGAATACATTATTCATGAAGTTAAAGCAAGATACTTAGATCATGATGGGATCAGGAAAAAATAAATATTATTCAGTGAAAGAAATCATGTTTGACTAATATTGTAGAGATCTTTGAGGACATAGTAATGGATAAAGGGGAACCTGCAGAAGTGTTGTTCTTGTATTTCTAAAAGGCATTTGATCATGCGCCAGATCATAAGGTTACTACACAAGATAAGCGCCATCGAGACATCAACTGCCTCAACCTATCCACCCCTCTCACCCACTCCAACCTCTTCCCCCGCAGAACGTGCAGCCCTCCGCTCCAATCCCAACCTCACCATAAAACCCGCGGACAAGGGAGGCGCAGTTGTAGTATGGCGCACTGACCTCTACATCGCCGACACCAGACGCCAACTCTCCGACACCACCTCCTACCGCCCCCTTGATCATGACCCCACCCCCGAGCACCAAACCATCCACAACCTCATCACCTCAGGTGATCTCCCACCCACGGCCTCCAACCTCATCGTTCCCCAACCCCGCACCACCCGCTTCTATCTCCTTCCCAAAATCCACAAACCTGAATGCTCTGGGTCGACCCATTGTCTCCGCCTGCTCCTGCCCCACCGAACTTATCTCCAACTATCTGGACTCCATTTTCTTCCCCTTGGTCCAGAAACTCCCTACTTATGTCCGTGACACCACCCACGCCCTCCACCTCCTCCAGAACTTCCAATTCCCCGGTCCCCACCACCTCATCTTTACCATGGACGTCCAGTCCCTATACATCTGCATTCCCCATACAGATGGCCTAAAGGCCCTCCGCTTCTTCTTGTCCCGCAGGCCCGACCAATCCCCCTCCACTGACCCCCTCATCCGCTTAGCCAAACTCGTCCTCACCCTCAACAACTTCTCTTTCAATACCTCCCACTTCCTACAGACAAAGGGGGTGGCCATGGGT
>NW_025972690.1:0-9541 GCF_021869965.1 Rhincodon typus
CAGATTCTCCAGCATCTGCAGTTCCTACTATCTCCGATCAGGCGTTCTAGTCGGCTTTGTCCAAGAGCTGCTCGTTGAACTCAGCCAAAGGTCCAGGATGAATACAGTCCTGGGGGCCCATCTGTCAATCTTTTAGGAGTGTGCAAAGGGGAGGCATGTTGGTGCAGTGGGTCTCCAAATTGAGAAGGGGAATGGGTGGAAATAGGCTGTTGGGGTAGTGAGAGGCAGTATGAGATCTGGAGGATTTGGGGGTATGTGGCAACCAGGCAGGGTCTGGTGCCAATGGTATTCCCCATGAGCTGCATTCCTTTCTGTTCTGTGAATGCAAAATGATACTTGAACATGGTTGGGAGCTCACCCAAAATGGGCGGAGTCAGTATCACTTTGATGGGGGGAATTGCAGGAACATGTTTACTGGAAGCTTTGACATTGTAGCAACAAATGCATAAAGCAGCCAATTTGTACTTACAACTACATTTAAGTTACAATCATTTCATCTCTCATTTGCTATACATAAAGGGTAAAGCTGCTTAAGGATCAGATGTTTAAGATAGAAACATAGAAAATAGGTGCAGGAGTAGGCCATTCAGCCCTTCGAACCTGCACCAGCATTCAATATGATCATGGTTGATCATGCAATTTCTGTATCCCAGTCCGGCTTTCTCTCCATACCCTTGATCTCTTTAGCTGCAAGAGCCACATCCAGTTCCCTCTTGAATATATCTCACAGTTTTCTGTTATAGACAATTCCACATGTTCACAGCTCTCTGATTGAAGAAATTCTTCCCCATCTCAGTCCTGAATAGCTTACCCCTTATTCCTAGACTCTGACACCTAGTTCTGGACTTCCCCAACATCGGGAAAATTCTTCCTGCATTTAGTCTGTCCAATTCCATCAGGATTTTATATGTTTCTATGAGGCTTCCCCTCATTCTTCTAAATTCTGATGAGTGCAAGCCCAGTCAATCCAATCTTTCTTCATATGTCAGTCCGGCCATCCCAGGAATCAGTCTGTTAAACTTTGCTGGACTCCTTCAATAGCAAGAATGCCCTTCCTCAGACTAAGAGACCAAAACTGCACACAATACTCAAGGTGTGGCCTCATCAAGGCCCTGTAGCAAAATATGTTTACTCCTATACTCAAATCCTCTTGCTATGAAGGCAAGCGTGCCATTAGCTTTCCTCACCATCTCCTGCACCTGCATGCCAACCTTCAGTGACTATTCCACCATTACACCCAGGTCTCTTTGCACCTCATCTTTTCCTAAAATACAACCAGTCAGATAATCATCTGCCTTCCTGTTTTTGTAACCAAAGTGGATAACTTCACATTTATCCACATTATATTGCATTTGCCAAGTATTTGCCCACTCAACCAGCCTGTCCAAGTCACTCTGCAGCCTCTAAGCATCCTCCTTACAGCACACGCTGCCACCTAGCTTAGTGTTGTCTGCAAATCGTTAATGCATATTGTGAACATCTGGGATCCCAGCACTAAACCATGCAGTACCCTAGTCATTACTGCTTGCCACTCTGAAAAGGACACATTTATAAAAGGACTTCTTGATGAAAGGCAATTTGTAATTGGGGCTGCAGGTGGGATGTTAGTCATTGTGATTGCCTTCCTAAGAAGGTGAAGGTGGATGTTGGATGACCAGCAAGCCCTGAAACAGCAGCAGGCCGTTGCCGAGGCAAAGGAACACCCAGCTCAGTGAGATGTCACAGCCTCAAGGTCCCTCATCATGTTTTCTAGCACTGACTCTATTCCCTGAGGATTAGTGAGGCACAGTGGTGACATAGACTCTGTATGCACCAGGACATGATGATCAAACTGTGCTGCATACTGGATCAGGATCTGAAGGCTGCAGGAGTTAGCGAGGAAGGGGCAAGGTGGTCACACTCTCCAAGTGGCTGTGAAGGTGATAGCACTTTGAATTCCTATCACACTAGTTCCTTCCAGTGAGTGACAGGAGACCATTGTAGGATCTCTGAGTCATGCTCCACAAATAAATCAGAACAGTGACTTGTGCCAGCTGTGTAAGATCACACCAGGTCATTTTGTTCCCTCAATAGAAGATCAGTACTGCAGCCTGGGCAGTAGGATTTGGAAACATAGCAGATTCCCCCAGGTGTAGGGTGCGATCAATTGTACACACGTGGGTGAGAAGGCATTATCACAATGTGGAATTTATCAACAGGAAAGGGTTTTATTCAGTTAATGTTCAAGGTGAGCACTATTACCACATCTTGGAGGTGTGCCTGCCCCCGGCAGCTGCCACGTCTCCTACATCCTAGAGCATTCTCAATTACCTGCTGCTTTTGAGGACCTAGGTGCCTTACAAAGCTGGTTACTAGGGGCTAAGGGCCACCCACTGTGAGCATGGCTCGTGACGTTATTGCACACCACCCCTCCACCCAAATGATGTGGAGTGTGGGGGATGGGGGATGGGGGTGGAGCTTCATTCAGTATAGTCCAGACAGAGTATGCTCCATCATCCTGGTGTGCTGTGCTCTGCACAATTGGAGCAGACAATGAGGTGATGTGATAGATGCTGAGGAACTGGGGTAGTGGGAGCAGTCTTCTGAGCATAAGAGCACTGGGGAGAAGCGAGCTGTTGTTGTCCTTGAAAGTGCTGAGTTGTATCAGGCACAGGCACACAAGCCAGCCAGAACGTGATTGACACTATTTCCTATTGATGGAAGCTGGCAGCAAGAAATCATGCAATGTTAAAGATTTGATCATATGCTGAAATCTGATAGTAAGCCTCTATTAGTTTTTTTTTTGTTGTGTTCCCTTTTGTTTTCCATCAATAAAGACTCATTTGGATTTGCCAGTTTGCATGCCTGTATGAAGACTATGAAAAGCTGCAGGTCTACAGTGGGGCTTGCAACGGGATAGTGTTAATTTAGAGCATATTGGGATGGAATGTAGCTAGGGAGAGGTAAGCTGACTGGCCTAATGGGTGAATGGAAAATGGAGTTGCATATGTGCAGGAGCATCATCATGCCAGCTTTGTGTCGTGTATAATACAGCTTTGTGATTGTTGTGTCAAGTCACTGTCTGTGAGAGGCACCATCAGATTACAATGCTTGTTCAGGTACACAACTGACTTCACTGAGTTAAATGAAATATTTACATTCACCAAGGAGCTCTGACAGGAAGAAAACATGCAGGTAAAAAACACTAGCACTAGTACTGTTTTTTTGTAATAACTGTAAATGCTGATTATCTGAAATTAAAATAAATGTTAAATTGTCCAAATTACCCTTCAGATCCAAGAATGCCTAAAAATGTTTTTCCCTGTCTTCAGATATTATCAGCTTTGCTGCATAATACTGACCTTTTATTTCTTTCTAGCAATTACCAAAGGAGCTGTTCCTGGCAATTTGAAGCAGATGGAAGCAATTTTATCTGAACCCATCTGTGGAGAGTTTGGCAGAATTAGCAACAACAACACCTTTTGATATAAAGTCTTTAAAATAATAAACTGTCCCAAGAGACTTTGCAAGAGCATTGTTAAACACAATTTGACGTCGAACCATTTAGAGATATTAAGACAATGAGGTAGGTTTCACGGAGTGCCTCAAAGAAGGAAAGAAAGTTGGAGAAGTGGTAAGAATTAGAAAAATGAATCACAGATTTGGGACTGAGGCTGCTGGATGCAGAGCCAGAGTAGTAAAACAATTAAAATCAGGATTGCTCAACAGTCCAGAATTAGAAGAGAATTTTCTGACCATTGAAATCGATAAATACTAGGTGAAGTGTAAAATTAACATTGCAAACAATTCATAGATATACTACTTGAAGAGATAGTTAAAATTATACCATGATTTTCCTCATGTGAATGGGAACAATCATGTAAATTAGGGAATTTGAGGAAAAAATTTTAATGATAGTGGCTATATTATTGAAATAAATTGGAAGCGTACAATGTTTCATACTTTAGAATAAATAGTTCACATCTCTAGCCAAATAATTACGACAAATTGTCGGATAAACTGAATTTAAGCTTCATGATCATTAGATTGGAAAAGGCAGGAGAAAGTTTGCACTTGGTCAAAGCTACTGGAGGCAGTGACCTGTGTTATGAATTCTAAATTGAAGCTTCAAGAGATTATTTTGTGGATAAAGCTATTACTCACAAAGTTTGCTCAAATGCTTCAAGTTCTGAAGGACACAGCAGAACTGTATTACAAAAATAATGAAAACTGACTAGGAGTTAATGATGGTGGGCTTCTATTGAAATGACCTTTTCACTTTTGAGAAAGGACAAAAGTATAACCTGCTTTGGTTGAAAGTGAATTCTGTCAAACAGCTTGCTAGATGATGTCAGAGTATATTTAAAACCACATCAGCAATTGGTGGCTGTGTGTAATAAGACAATGCTGGGATAAATAAATATTGCCTCCAGTCATGAGACAATATCAGAAGTTTTTAGAAGCAGAAGCCATTGCCTCTAAAATTTATTGCCAAGTCTCAAACAAAACTGGAGAGGACAGTCTCTCAGTATTTACGTATTCTTAAACTAGGGAAGAATTCATCAGAAAAGAAATCTTTCGAATTAAATTACTGTAGACCGTGGCCAGCAATGTGGCCACTGGAGTGTTTAAATTGCATGTGATTTTCCATGTTTTATGACTGTTAATTAGATCCCAAGCCAGGTGGTGAACTGTGAGATGAGAACAAATCCTTTCTTGGTTACTTAATTTATATACAGATTGCAGCTTTACAGACCTTTTGTTTCGTACCAACTAACGAGTGCCCAGCAGACTTTCTTTATATGTGCTCAAGATATTTAATTAATCAATGCTTTCATCTCTCTAACCTTAACCTTGATAATATTATTATCACACCATTTGCTACAATCTCAGTAGATTAATGATGTTCAGAAAGAAATTGAAAATTCATCTAATAGCTGAACAGATGACACAACAAGATTTACAATTGAAGATATTTACTATATTATGTACCTTCTCTGGGTCTGGAAGATTCCACCAACAATTGCAAAACAATTAAAAATCTAATTTTTGTATCCCTTGTGAAACTGAAAACACAGAGGATTAGCTCAAATTCATCAAATCATATCTGCTTGAATAGTTAATTATGAAAATTCCTCTTTTATCTAATTGGTCTGTGGTAAATATTCAGTCAGGAGCTGTACCTAGTTGGGTGTACTAACAAAACAGCAGACAGGAGAGGAGCAAATTCGAGAAGGCAGGACCAAGACAGTGATCTCAACAGCCAAATGTACAGGTTGTGCTCCTACTCCTCAAACTGAAGCTTAGGATTTTTGAGTGTTTGGAGAGATTGGTGGACTTATGGGAAGCTCAAAGTTTCTGGAAGGGCACTTTCCAGACTGTAGTCATCCCACAAGAGGACGATTGCAAATGGCAAATCATCCAACCAGATAGGAAGATGCAGTGAAGGACCTGCGTAAGATTGTTACTCTATCAAACTGATTATTGGGATGACAACATCTTGGGAAAGCAGTTTAGAATGCATCCATGAAACATGACAGAGAATACACTGGAGGCTGTTCAGCAAAGATTTACTACACCAGTATGTGGCATTGGTGGATTGTCTTACGAGGAAAAGTCAGACAGGATAGATTTAGTAGAATAAGAGGTGACTTGATTGCATCATGTAAAATATGGAAACGATATTTCCTCTTATGTGAGATTCTTATGTAAACTGTGGTTCATTGTTTAAAAATCAAGGGTTGCCCATTTGAAGCAGAAATTGGATGATTTTTTTTTTTCTCCCTCTCTAAGCGTCGTTGGTCTTTGGAACCCTGTTCTTTAAAAATGATGGAAGAGGAGTCCTTGAATAATTTTAAGTCAAAGGTAGATAGATTCGAATTGAGAAAGAGGTTGAAACTTTATTAGAGGTAGGCAGAAATTTGGATTTAAGGTTACAATCAGATCATCCATGATCTTATAGAATGGCATATGCAGACTAAAGCAGGTCTCCTGCTCCTTATTTGTTTGTTCGTATGTTGATATGCACACTAAATTTATGGAATAGATTTCTGCTTAACATCATTGTTCTTGTGATACATTTAGAAAAACATCACAAATTTCAGCCCTAAACATATAATGCTATTCTATTAAGTTGTCAAGATTATTTCAGTTTTAGTGCTGTGCAGTGTTTTTTATTATCACGTAGGCAGCTATTAGGGTACTGAGGGGAAGACACTAAGAATGCCTTCCAACTGATAAGTTGAGCACATTGCTGTAGTGAGCACTCTCCAGGATGATGGATGATCCTAACCAAATGCTAATTCATGTAAAAGGGAATTTTCATGTGTACATTTGTTACATGCCTGTTCCTCAATCATTCAGCTTGGCCCACAACTAACCACAGCTTTTCTTTGCATTTGAACATTGCCAGTATCTGCAGAGGGCAGCCCATAAAAAAAACACTCTGTTACTCTATTGATCAAACTTAGAAAGAGTACCGGTTCACATTGGATGTGTACAACATTGGAGTACAACAAATTATAAAACATCATTTACACCTATAAATAAAGGTTCACACCTTCAACATGTACAATTTACTTATAATGCGTTCAGAGGTACCAGGGAGTTGGTTAGCTCAGATGGCTGGACAGCTAGATTGCAACGCAGCGTGATACCAGCAACATGAGTTCAATTTCTACACTAGATGAGGTTACATGAAGGACTCTCTTTCTCAATCTCTCCCCTCTTCTGAGGCTCAGTGACCCTCAGGTTAAACCACCACCAGTCATTTCTCTCTCTCTCTCTCTCTCAAATGAGAGAGCAGCCCTATGGTCTGGTAAGACTTTGGCAACTTCAATTTTAACATATTTCAACCTACCAATTGAATTTTCTGAGAGAAAATTCACGATACATATCTCATTTCCTAAGAAACTCATGAGAAATTCAAAATGAACTAATTGTCAAATATTCATTATTGAATCCTAGATGGATATTCTGCCAAGACAACAGCATTCTCTCCTCCCACAAAGCAAGACAGAAGCCTTAATGTTCTGTGGAGTATCTCTCGGGAAGTTCACCTTCTTCAATTCCTGGTTGATTACTGTTAGTTTGCAATGAAATCCTGTAGATGTCATCCCTATTACCGTCAAGATCATTGCTAACTCAATTTTCTCCAATTCTTTTCTGAACAATTTAATTGCTGTTTCTGTGAGTGTGTATCACATAGGCACTGCTATAAAAAGGCCAAAAAAGACCACTTTTCATCTCTCAGTTCACTCAGTATTCATTAACTTTAACCTGATTTCACGCAGTTGTTCTCTTATATCCACAGTTATATGACCTATCCTTGTCTATAACCCTCGGACAATTTAAGTTAGGTATAAAATCAAAAGTATGTATTAATGTATTTTCTTCATATGCCTGATACCAGACTCTGTAGTAACATGGAACTAGATTACAACAGAAGACTCCCAGGACGACTGGAGAAATGCTTTGGGGATGTCATAAAAGCATCACTAAAGAGGTCAAATATATCTGCTGACTCACTGGAGTCTGGCTTATGATTGGCCATAACTGTCTTTTTTAATTCACTCATGGGACATAGGTGTCACTGGTTAGGCCAGAATTTATTGTCCGTTCCTAGCTGCCTTTGAAAATGTGATGGTGAACTGCCTTCTTGAACTGCTGCAGTCCATGTGCTGTAGGTAAACCCACAATGCTGTTAGGGAAGGAATTTCATGATTTTGACCCAGAGACACTGAATGGCAGTATATTTCCAAGTTAAACGGTGCACAGCTTTGAGGAGAATTTGCAGGTGGTAGTGTTGGATATTGTCCATATCTTGCTGCATTTGGAAATGTATCTGCTGCACTTGTCCTTCAGAGTGGAAGTGGTTGTGGGTGTGGAAGGTGCTGTCGAAGGAGCCTTGGTGAATTTCTGCGTACATCATGTGGATGGCATACTCTGCTACTACTGAGTGTCGGTGCTGCAAGAAATGGGTTTTTCTGGATGTGGTACAGTCAAGCAGGCTGCTTTGTCCTGGATTGTGTCAAGCTTCTTGTGTGTTGTTGGAGCTTCGCTCATCCAGCCAAGTGGGGATTATTCAATCGCACTTCTGACTTGTGCCTTGCAGATGGTGGATAGGCTTTGATGAGATGGAAGGTGAGTTACTAGCTGCAGTATTCCTAGCCTCTGACATATTTATATGACTAGTCCTGTTTAGTTTATGGTCAATGGTAACCCCAAAGATGTTGATCATGGTGATGGTAAGTAAAGGTAACACCATTGAATGTCGAGGGATGGTGGTTAGACTGTTCCCTTATTGGAGAAGGTCACTATCTGGCATTTGTGTGGTGTGAATATTACTTGCCGCTTTTCAATCAAAACCTGGGTATTGTCCATATCTTGCTGCATTTGGACATGACCATTTCAGTACCTTAAAAGTTGAAAATGAAGCTGAACATTGTACAAGTGTTAGTGAACATTCCCAATTCTGGTCTTATGGTAGAGCGTAGGTCATTGATGAAGCAGATGAAAATGATTGGGCCCAGGACACTAATCTGAGCAACTCCTGTAGCAATATCCTGGAGCTGTGATGACTGACGCCCAACAAGCAGACTTTCCTGTGTGCCAATTATGACTCCAAACAGCAGACAATTTTCCCGCTGATTCCCATTGACTTCAATTTTACAAGGGCTCCTTGATGACACTTGGCCAAATATGACTCTAATGTCAAGGGCAATAACTCTCATCTCACTGCTATAAAGAGATCAAAAGCTGAGTGACCCTGTTGGAACCCAAGGTGCATATCACTGAGCAGGTTATTGCTGAGCAGGTGTCGAATACTTTAATGATGATCGAGCATAGACTGATGGGGCAGTAATTGACTTGGTTGAATTTTGTGCCCAGCTTTTTGTGTGCAGTACACACCTGAGCAATTTTCCACATTGTCAGGTAGATGCCAGTGTTATAACTGTACTGGAAGGGTTTAGCTAGGGGAGCGGCAAGTTCTGGAACACAAGTCTCCAATACAATTGCCAGAATTTTGTTAGGGCCCATAGCATTTGCAGTATCCGTTACCTCCAACCGTTTCTTGATATCATGTGGAGTGAATCGAATTGGCTGAAGACTGGCATCTGTGATGCTGGGTACTGCTGGAGAAAGTCAAGATAGATCACTCACTTGACACATTTGGCTGAAGGTTGTTGCGAATGCTTCAGCCACATCTTTTGTACTTATTTGCTGGGCTCTTCCATCATCGAGGATGGGGATAATTGTGAGCATCCCCCTCCAGTGACTTATTTAATTGACCACCACCATTCATGACTAGATGCAACAGTCCTACCAATGTTTAGATCTGATCTGTTGGTTGTGGGATCACTTTGCTCCATCTATCATTTGCTGCTCATGCTGTTTGGCATGTGAGTAGTCCTGTTTGGTTGCTTCAGCAGGTTGAGACCTCATTTTTTTGGTTTGCCTAGTGCTGCTCCTGGCATGCCTTCTTGCACTGTCATTAAACTAGGGTTAATCCTCTGGCTCAGAGATAGTAGGAACTGCAGATGCTGGAGAATCTGAGATAACA
>NW_025972691.1:0-9541 GCF_021869965.1 Rhincodon typus
TAATGGAATAGTTTAGGTTAGATGGGCTTCAGATTGGTTTTACAGGTTGGCGCAACATCGAGGGCCGAAGGGCCTGTGCTGCGCTGTAATGTTCTATGTTTTATGTTCTATGTTGATTAGATTAGTTTGTTACATACTCAGAGGGCTAAATTTCCCAATGTAAATTGCTTGTTTCCTTCTGTTGTAGATGTGTCTTTCTCCCAGATAATGGAGCTTTCTTTGTTAACTACGTGATAACATCCAGTTTGATTGGTACAGCGATGGAATTGCTACGAATCCCAGGGCTGCTTGTATACACAGCACGTCTTGCTTTTGCTAAATCAAAGGCTGAGCAGATACACGTGAAAAAGGTAAAGGTATAAAAATGATCTGAGGATTCCCTTATGGTATAAGAGTACACAATACATAACCAAGTCATTCCCACTTGGCACTGGATAGCCTGTGTGTTTGTCAGTATCTCAGTATCTTGGGTGAGCTAATGTGATTGGGTTGGTGGTAAGATTCCATATATCAGGAGTTTACATGCCTCAGTTCTGAGGAACCTGTCTTTTAATCGGTGGGTGTCTGAAGGTTGTGAATATTGAATCCTTTTGATTCTAAATGCTTGTTCATTCTATTCTACTTCTCCACCTCTCCCTCTAGAATCAGGCCTACGAATATCAGTTTGGTCTGGAATATGCTTGGACAATGTGTATATTTGCAGTTGTGATGACGTACAGCATTACGTGTCCAATAATTGTTCCCTTTGGTGAGTGTCCCTAATTAACTGTGTTCTGTGAGTAAGCATCTATAAATATGACCCTCAAATGCCATTATATCCTTATTGAACTGTGCTGGCCAGAACTGAACCCTGAAATCAGATGGAGTCTAACAGAATGTGGATAACTGAAGTATTAACTTTTTCACCTTGCATTTGAAGAGCCCGCACCCTCCCATCTCCTTGAGATAATGACCAACATTCTCTTTCCCTTTTCACTTTTCACGAGCCTTTCACTGTATCTAAGCTATCAGATTGCTGTCTAAAATCCTATATTGGAGGAGCAAAGAAACTCCCTCCAACTAAATATTGGGAATACAGAAACCATTGTCTTTGACCCATGACGACAAACTGCATTCCTGAGTTGCCCACTTCAATTTTTGCCCATGTAATTGCCTGAGACTGAACTAAACTGTTCACAACCTTGGTGCCAAATCTGACCCCAAGATGACCTCCTGACCACAATAACACACCGTAATCAAGACTGCCCATTTACTCCTAATGTCTAACTCAAATTTCCCCCTGTTTCAGCTCATCAGTTCCTGAAACTTTTAATCCTGCTTTTGTTATCTCTAGACTCAACAATTCAAACATACTCCAGGCTGGTCTCCCTCATTCTGCCCTCTATGAACTAGTGGTGATTCCAAACTCTGCTGTTTATCTTTTAATTCGCAGCAAGTCCCACTCTCATACCCTACTGTGTTCTGTGTTATGTCAGCTCTTGCTCAAGCAAATCTGGATTTTAAAATTCTAATACTTGTTTTCAAATTCTTCCATGACTTTCCCCTTCCCCATTTCTATAATTTAACTACCTTCAGATAACTGTGCTCCTTTGGGAATTGCAGTTTTAATTGCTGCACCATTGTTGGCTATATGTTCAACTGCCAATGCCTTATGCATTGAAAAGTCCCTTCAATATTCTCTCCATGACCTGATTGCTCTGTCCCAAAATCTCTGTGCCCCTCCCTCTTCATATCCCTACATTCCTTGTCTTTCTCCTTCTGTGTCCCTATCTTGCTTTACTATTTACTCCTTCAAAGTTTCTTCTTTGACCAAGTTGTTAGATTATATGACCTAATATCATTTTATGCAGCTTAGTGTCAAATTGTTTTAGTAAACTCCTGTGGAGTACTCTGGAATATTTTACCATAATGAAAGCATTACATAAATGCAAGTTATTGTTTTTTGTAACGTGCCCACTGGGCTTTCAAGAATTTAATTGACTTAAATCCATATATCCCAAGCTCCTTGATCTAGAGAGATAGCAAGAAATGCAGATGCTGGAGTCAGAGTCAATACAGTATGGAGCTGGAGGAGCACAGCAGGTGACCTGCTGTGTTCCTCCAGCTCAGTTATGTCCAGTTTGTAGCCAGGACTCTGCAAAAGTGGCTTCATCCTACACATTAAGCTAAATCTTTATGTTTCTAATACAGTGTTTTATTACTTAACTTCTGTGTATATTAAGGGAATTGTCCTCATCCTGCTCCAATGTTCTGCTGAACTATTTTGTCCACTATTTGGCCCATGTGCTTTTGTATTCCAGGCATATATATAATTTGCTGTCTGCTCCCATACTCCCTTTCCCACTCATACACCTGCTCGGTCACTTTCACTGGACAGAATCTTCCACTATGGATGGCATCAGTTATCTTGCTGGTCACCATTCACACTTGGGGGCATGATGATTTTTTTTATGTGACCATGTGGTTTTCAGCTTATTACTTATGCCTGCAACCTGTTTTACAATTCGAACAATGAATCTTATGGGAAGGAAGTTCCTGCCACCTGCTGCATCACTTGGACAGCCTTTCACTCACTGCAAACCAGTAGGAATAGATCATCACCATTGAAGATGTCTCAATCGACACAAAAACTGGCCCCAAGGTTTAGAGACTCCTTCCTAGAGGTTCTGCTTCATTTCATGCAAAAGAGAGAGGTCCTTTACCTCCAGGAATGGCAGTAGGAAACTCTCCCATCAGACCCATCTGAACCAGGCTGAGGTCACAGGTTAGCATCAGTGGCCCACACAAGAGAATCCAGAATGGGATTAGAATAGTTAAGTAGTTATTTTTGACTAGCGCAGACTCAAAGGATCAAAGGACCTTTTTTGTTCTGTAGACCTCAATGACTCTGACTAAAGGAAAGTGGCACCATCTTCTCATGGATTTGTGAGGAGTAGATCATGCTTCACAAACCTTATTGAATTCTTTGAAGAGGTGACCAAACACGTGGATGAAGGTAGAGCAGTGGATGTGGTATACATGGATTTAGGTAAGGTGTTTGATGAACTTCCCCATGGTAGGCTCATGCAGAAAGTAAGGAGGCATGGGATAGGGGGAAATGTGGCAGATTGGATTCAGAATTGGCTGACCCTTAGAAGACAAAGGGTGGTAGTGGAAGGAAAATATTCAACATGGTGCTCAGTTACGAGTGGTGTACCACAAGGATCTGTTCTGGGTCCTCTTCTATTTGTGATTTTTGTAACTGATTTGGATGAAGGAGTGGAAGGGTGGATTAGCAAGTTCACAGACAATACAAAGGTGGGTCACGTTGTGGACAGTGTGGAGGGCTGTTCTAGGTTACAAAGGGACATTAGTAGGATGCAGAGCTGGGCTGAGAAGTGGCAGATGGAGTTTAACCTTAAAGTGTGAGGTGATTCATTTTGGAAGGACAAACTTGAAAGCAGAATACAGGGTTAACGGAAAGACTCTTGGCAGTGTGGAGGAGCAGAGGGATCTTGGGGTTCATGTCCATAGTTCCCTGAAAGCTGCCACCCAGGTGGATAGAGTTGTTAAGGAGTATGGTGTGTTAGCTTTCATTAATAGAGGGATTGAGTTCAAGAGCCGTGAAGTTATGCTCCAGCTGGTTCGGCCACATCTGGAGTATTGTGTCCAGTTCTGGTCACCTCATTACAGGTAAGATGTGGAAGCGTTGGAAAAGGTGCATAGGAGATTTACCAGGATGTTGCCTGGAATGGAGGGAAGGTCTTAAGAGGAAAGGTTGAGAGAGCTAGGCTTTTCTCTTTAGAACAACGAAGGATGAGAGGTGACTTGATAGAGGTGTACAAAATGATCAGAGGTATAGATAGAGTAGACAGCCAGAGACTTTTTCCTAGGGTGGAAGTAGCTTTTACGAGGGGGACATAGTTTTAAAGTGAAAGGAGGTAGATATAGGGGAGACGTCAGAGGTAGGTTCTTTACTCAGAGTGGTAGGGGCGTGGAATGCATTGCCGGAGAGTGTAGTGGAGTCGGCCTCATTAGGGACATTTAAGAGGCTATTAGATAGGCATATGGATGATAGTATAAGGTAGGGGTGGAGGTTAGATAGACCTTAGGTTTAGGGTAAAAGTTCGGCACAACATCTTGGGCCGAAGGGCCTGTGCTGTGCTGTACTGTTCTATGTTCTATGTTCTAAAACCATTTGCCACCTGTTAAACATGGAGGAGTACTGATTCATCAGCCGAGGGAGGACAGTACATGGCAATCAGCAGAAGGTTTCCTTACCCATGTTTAATCTGAAGACATGAGACTTTATGGGGTCCAGAATCAATGTTGAGGACTCCCAGGGCAGCTCCCTCCCGACTGTATATCACTATACCTCCACCTCTTCTGGGTCTGTCATGCCAGTGGGACAGGACATATTCAAGGATCCGGATGGTGTTGCCCAGGACATTGTCTGTAAGGTATGATTACGTGATTATGACTACGTCACACTGTGGCTTCACATGTCTGTGGGACAGCTCTCCCAATTTTGGAATTGGCCCTCAAATGTTAGTGAGGAGGTCTTTGCAAGTAGGCAGGGCTGTTTCTGCTGTTGTCTTTTCCAGTACCTCGGTTGAAGCCAGTTCAGTTTCGTTTCTTTGTTGAGACTTTGTAGTGATTGATATAATTGAGTGGCTTACTTTCAAAGGGAAGTTAACAGTCAACCACATTGCTGTAGGCCTGGAGTCACATGTAGGCCAGACCAGGTAAGGATGGCAGATTTCTTTCCCGAAGGACTTCAGTGAGCCAAATGAATTTGTCTGACAATGGTCATCAATAGATTCTTGATTCCAGACACTTGTTTAATTGAATTCAAAGTCCACCATCTGTCATGGTGGGATTCAAACCTGGATCAAGCCAGGGGGGAGAGTGCAGAGGGCGTGCCAGTAGGAGCACCAGGCTCTCCTACAATTGAGGTGTCACCCTGGTGAACCTACCAAGCAGACTGTTTGTATTGAGGTTGGTTGGCTTGCTGAGCTTGTTTGTTGTTCCGCAGATGTTTCGTTACCGTGCTGAGTAACATCCTCAGTGCAGCCTCTGATGAAGCGTCGGTGTGTTTTCCCGCCTGGTTTTTAAACTCTGGGTTCCGTTGCGATGGATTGCCTCACTTCCGGGTTTCCTCCGTAGTGGAATGTATATGGGGTTGAGTTCAATGTGTTTATTAATAGCATGCTTCATGGAGTGCCATGCTTCCAGGAGTTCTCGTGCTTGTCTTTGCCTAGCCTGTCCCAGGATCTTGGTGTTGTCCCAGTCAAAGTCGTGGTTCTCCTTGTCCATGTGGATTGAGATGAGTGAGTACTGGTCGTGTCTTTTTGTAGCCAGTTGGTGTTCATGTACTCTTGTTGTTAGTTTCCTTCCTGTTTGTCCGATGTAGTGTTTCTCGCAGTCTCTGCAGGGGATCTTGTAGATGACATTGGTTCTGTCCATGGCGGGGAGTGGGTCTCTAGTTCGGGTGAGCACTTGTCGTAGGGTTGATGTGGGCTTGTGTGCTACTCTGATGCCCAGCGGTCGTAGAAGTCTTGTGGTGAGTTCTGACACGTTCCTGATGTAGGGTAGTGTGATGAGTGTGTTGGGGCGTGTAGAATCTTTCTGATGCTGTTCCTGTAGGCATCTCCTGACCCAGTTCTTTGGATATCCATTATCCTTGAACACTTGGAAGAGGTATTCCTCCTCCTCTTGGCATAGTTCCGTGTTGCTGCAGTGTGTTGTTGCTCTTTTAAATAGTATTTGCATGCAACTTCGTTTGTGTGTGCTGGGATGGTTACTATTGAAGTTCAATACCTGGTCTGTGTGTGTGGCTTTTCGGTGTACTTTCGTTTGCAGTTCCCCATTTGTCTTGCGCTCTACCATGACGTCCAGGAATGGGAGTTGTTTGTTCTTCTCCTCCTCTCTGGTGAATTTTATTCCAGTGAGGGTGTTGTTTATGAGTTTGTGTGTCTCTTCTAAGTTGGTCCATTTAATGATGCCAAAGGTGTCGTCTACGTAGCGTAGTCCTTTTATTCATTATCACTGTCATGCGCCCTTTGTCTGCAGGTAGTATAGTGATGTTCTTGTCCTTCTTTAATCTGTCCAGGGCTGGTTTTTCCCGTGTGTTGAGGGTGTTGAGTTCCCTCTTTCTAGTTAGTGTCGGGACTGCTGTCTGTCTTATAGTTTGTTGTGTTTCTTCGTTGATATTGTTGGACTTGAGTGTGGCTTCCAGTGTAGCTAGCCATTCCGTTTTGTTGGCGTCCCTGTAGTTGTAGTTCAGTACCCGGGTGAGAACGGACCCCAGAGAATACAACAGAGAAATTACGCGCCAAAAAACATTATTCCAGGAAGCTACCAATCAAGTCTGGACAACCGACATGGAACGAGCCAACTACAACCAAAGGGACGCCAACAAAATGTCTTATGGTTTGTTGTGTTTCTTCGTTGATATTGTTGCTCTTGAGTGTGGCTTCCAGTGTAGCTAGCCATTCCGTTTTGTTGGTGTCCCTTTAGTTGTAGTGGTTTTCAAGTGTTTGGATGAGTGTAGGGCAGTTGATGTTTATATGGATTTCAGAAAGACATTGGACGAGGTTCCACATGGGAAACTGATTAAAAAAAATTAAAAGCTCATGGGTCCCTGTGATTAGTATGTTTGCAGATGATACCAACGTTGTGGTGTAGTGGACCGCAAAGAAGGTTACCTCAGAGTACAACAGGACCTTGACCAGATGGGCTGAGAAGTGGCAGATGGAGTTTAATTTAGATAATTGTGAGGTGCTGCATTTTGGAAAGGCAAATCAGGCAGGACTTATACACTTGATGGTACGATCCTGGGGAGTGTTGCTGAACAAAGAGACCTTGGAGTCCAGGTTCATGGTTCCTTGAAAGTGGAGTCGCAGGTAGATAGGATAGTGAAGAAGGCGTTTGGTACGCTTGCCTTTATTGAGTATAGGCGTTGGGAGGTCATCTTGCGGCTGTACAGGACGTTGGTTACACTGCTTTTGGAATACCACGTTCAGTTCTGGCCTCCCTAATGTGGGAAGGATGTACTGAAACCGGAAAGGGTTCAGAAAAGACTTACAAGGATGTTGCCAGGGTTGGAGGGTTTGAGCTATGGGGCGAGGCTGAATAGGCTGGGCTGTTTTCTATGGAGCATTGGAGGCTGGGGGTGACCTTTATATAAGTTTCTAAATTATGAGGGGCATTATTAGGGCGAATAACCAAGGTTTTTTGTCCCCAGGGTAGAGGAGTCCAAAGGTTTAAGGTGAGAGGGGAAAGATTTAAAAGGGACCTAAGGGGCAGCTTTTTCATGCAAAAGGTGGTGCGTGTATTGGATGAGCTGTCAGAGAAAGTGGTGGAGGCTGGGACAATACATCCTTTAAAAGGCATCTGGATGGGTATATAACTGGGAAGCGTTTAGAGGGATATGGCCCAAATGCTGGCAAATGGGACTAGATTAATTTAGGAAATCTGGTCGGTGTGGACAAGTTGGACCAAAGGGTCTGTTTCTGTGCTGTACATCTCTGTGGCCGTATGACTCCAGAGCAATTTGGCAAGATGGATCCAAATGACTTAGTGATAGGACACAGAGGGTGGTGGCAAAAAAGCTGTTTATGTGACTGGAGCCTGGTGTGCACTGGTATACCACAGGGATCAGTGCTGGGTCCCATAATTTTGGTGATATTCATAAACAATGGAGATGGGAATGTGGACAGTATGATAAGTAAATTTCCAGTGATATGAAATTGGCAGAGTGGTCGACAGTGAGGAGGAAAGTGATAAGTTACAGCAGGTTATAATTGGATTGGTCAGATGGGCAGATCAGTGGCAGATGGAATTTAACCCTGATATATGTGAAGTGATGCACTTTGAAAGAAGAGGACGCAGAAGAGATTTATGAGGATGCTGTCTGGATTACAGGATATGAACTGTAAGGAGAGGCTGAACAAACTTGGTTTTTTTCCTCTGGAGTGACGGAGGCTGAAGGGAGACTTGATAGAAGTTTATAAAATTGTGAGCTGCGTAGATAGGGTTGACAGTCAGAATCTTTTTTTCTCAGAATTGAAATGTCTAAAACTCGGGGGCTTGCGCATAAGGTGGAGTGGGGTGAGTTCAAAAGGAAACGTGAGGGGCAAGTTCTTTACACAGAGCGTGGTAGGAATGTGGAATGCACTGCCGGGGTGGAAGTGGAGGCAGACACGATAGGGCACTTAAGAGACCTTTAGGTAAGCACACGAATATGCAAGGAATGGAGGGACATGGACCAACGGCAGGCAGAAGGGATTAGTTTAATTTAGCATCATGTTTGATCCAACATTGTGGGCTGAGTTCCTGTGCTGTACTGTTCTCAGTTCTATGTTCCAAGGGAGTACTCAATGAATGGCAGGACACTAGAAGGCTTGGAGGAACAGAGGGATCTGGGGGTGCTTGACCACAGATCCCTGGAAGTGGCAGGACAGGTTAGTAGGGTAAATAAAAACCGTAAGAACTGTGAATGCTGTAAACCAGGAACAAAAACAAAGTTGCTGGAAAAGCGCAGCAGGTCTGGCAGCATCTGTGAAGACAAAATCAGAGTTAATGTTTCGGGTCCAGTGACCCTTCCTCAGAACTGATGGTGACTGGGAAAACATCAGTCAAATGCAGAAAAAAGGGGAGGGGAATGGAGTAGGGAGTAAACGATAGGATAGAGCCTAAAGAGAGAGAAGAGCAGTTGGACAGACAAAGTTGGACAGACAGTCACTGGGAGGGTAGTGGGGGTTTTGGATTGCGCTGCCTGGGAAGGTAGTTGAGGTGGGAAATAGTACTTGGATGAGCACTTAAAATGTCATAAAATTCAAGGCCGTGGGCCTAGTGGAGGAACGTGGGACTAGTGTAAGTACTCATGTATTTTGACAGTACAGATGTGATGGGCTGAATGGTCTCTTCTGTACTCTATGAACTTTTTTATTCATTCACAGGATATGGGTATCACTGACTGGGCCAGCATTCATTACCCATTCTTAATTGAGAGTCAAACACATTGCTGTGGGTTTAGAGTCACATGTACGTTAGACCAAGTAAAGGTGGAAGCTTCATTAGCGGGAGTATATTACTGAACCAAATGGGTTTTCCTGACAATCAATGTGGTTTCGTGGTCATCATGAGATTTTAATCGAATTCAAGTTCCACATCTGGCATGGCAGAATTTGAACCCAGGTTGCCAGAGAATTATTTGTGTCTCTAAGTTATAGTCTTGCGAAAAAAAACACTCGGCCAGCAGATCCCCAGATTCTATGCTTAAAGAAATTAGCATAGACAGAGAGGAAGTTACAGAGTCATAGAGTCATAGAGTAATACAGGATGGAAACAGGCCCTTTGGCCCAAACTGGTCCATGCTGACCATGGTGTCCACTCAGATAGTAGGAACTTCAGATGCTGGAGAATCCGAGACAACAAGGTACAGAGCTGGATGAACACAGCAGGCCAAGCAGCATCATAGGAGCAGAAAGGCTGACGTTTCGGGCCTAGACCTGATGAAGGGTCCTATGATGCTGCTTGGCCTGCTGTGTTCATCCAG
>NW_025972692.1:0-1024 GCF_021869965.1 Rhincodon typus
ATTGTTTCATTGTCTGCCAACACACACAACCAGAGCTTCAATATGATCCATTGGTTGTGGAAACGTTTAACTCTGTCTATCACTTGCTACTTATGCTGATTTGCGCAGCATCCCTGTTTCAGCCCCTCTGTTTCTTGCACTCTGTTTCTCACACTCTGTTTCAGCCCCTCTGTTTCTTGCACTCTGTTTCTTGCACTCTGTTTCAGCCACTCTGTTTCTTGCATTCTGTTTCAGCCCCTCTGTTTCAGCCCGTCTGTTTCTTGCACTTTGTTTCTCGCACTCTGTTTCTACCCCTCTGTTTCAGCCTGTCTGTTTCAGCCCTTCTTTTTCAGCCACTCTGTTTCTCGAACTCTGTTTCAGCCCCTCTGTTTCTCACTCTGTGTTTCAGGCCCTCTGTTTCTCGCACTCTGTTTCAGCCCCTCTATTTCTCGCACTCTGTTTCAGCCCCTCTGGTTCTCGCACTCTGTTTCAGCCCCTGTGTTTCTCACACTCTGTTTCAGCCCTTTTGTTTCATCCCCTGTGTTTCAGCCACTCTGTTTCTCGCACTCTGTTTAAGCCCTTCTGTTTCTTGCACTCTGCTTCTCGCACTCTGTTTCAGCCCCTATGTTTCTCGTACTCTGTTTCAACCCCTCTGTTTCAGCCCCTCTGTTTCAGCTGCTCTGTTTCTTGCACTCTGTTTCAGCCACTCTGTTTCTTGCACTCTGTTTCAGCCTCTCTGTTTCTGGCACTCAGTTTCAGCCCCACTGTTTCTCACACTCAGTTTCAGCACCTTTGTTTCTCGCACTCTCTTTCAGCCCCACTGTTTCTTGCTTTCTGTTTCAGCAACTCTGTTTCTCACACTCTGTTTCAGCAACTCTGTTTCTCGCAAACTGTATCAGCCCCTCTGTTTCTCGCACTCTGTTTCAGCCCATCTGGTTTTTGCATGCTGTTTCAGCCCGGCTATTTCAGCCCCTCTGTTTCTTGCACTCTGTTTCAGCCCTCTGTTTCTCGCACATTGTTTCAGCCCCTCTGTTTCTCGCACTCT
>NW_025972692.1:1034-1875 GCF_021869965.1 Rhincodon typus
CCCCTCTATTTCAGCCCTGCTGTTTCAGCCTCTCTCTTTCAACCTCTCTGTTTCTCGAACTTTGTTTCTCGCACGTTGTTTCTCGCACTCTGTTTCATCCCCTCTGTTTCAGCCGATATGTTTTTTGCATTCTGTTTCAGCTCATCTGTTTCAGACACTCTGTTTCACGCACAGTGCATCAGCCCCTCTGTTTCTCGCACTCTGTTTCAGCTGATCTGTGTTTCACACTCCGTTTCAGCCCCTCTTTTTCAGGCACTCTGTTTCTCGCCTTCTGTTTCAGCCCCACTGTATCTCACACTCTGTTTCAGCTCCTCTGTTTCTCGAACTTTGTTTCTCGCACTTTGTTTCTCGCACTCTGTTTCATCCCCTCTGTTTCAGCCCATCTGTTTCTCGCATTCTTTTTCAGCTCATCTGTTTCAGACACTCTGTTTCACGCACGCTGAATCAGCCCCTCTGTTTCTCGCACTCTGTTTCAGCACTTTTGTTTCAGCCTCTCCGTATCAGACCCACTTTTTCAGCCTCTTTCTTTGTGGCACTCTGTTTCAGCCGCACTGTTTCATGACCTCTGTTTCAGTCCCACTGTTTCTCACTCTCTGTTTCAGCCCCACTGTTTCTTGCACACTGTTTCTCGCACACTGTTTCAGCTTCTCTGTTACAGCCCGTCTGTTTCATGCACACTGTCTCAGCCCTTATGTTTCTCGCACTCTGTTTCCGCCCTTCTGATTCTCGCACTCTGTTTCAGCCTCTCTGTGTCTCGCACTCTGCTTTTTGCACTCTGTGTCAGCCCCTCTGTTTCAGCCCCTCTGTTTCTCACACTCTGTTTCGGCCTCACTGTTTCTCA
>NW_025972692.1:1885-9540 GCF_021869965.1 Rhincodon typus
CAATCTGCTTCTCACTCTATGTGTCAGCCCCTCTGTTTCAGCCCCTCTGTTTCTCGCATTCTGTTTCAGCCTCACTGTTTCTTGCCCTCTGTTTCAGCCCCTCTGTTTCTTGCTCTATGTTTCAGCTCCTCTGTTTCTTGCATGCTGCTTCAGCCCCGCTGTTTCAGCCCATTTGTTTTTCGCACTCCGTGTCAGCCGTGCTTTTTCAGCCGCTCTGTTTCTCTCACACTGTATCAGCCCCTCTGTTTCTCGAACTTTGTTTCATCCCCTCTGTTTCAGCCCATCTGTTTTTCGCATTCTGTTTCAGCTCTTCTGTTTCAGACACTCTGTTTCACGCACACTCATCGGCCCCTCTGTTTCTTGCACTCTGTTTCAGCCGTTCTGTATTTTGCACTCCGTTTCAGCCCCTCTTTTTCAGGCACTCTGTTTCTCGCACTCTGTTTCAAACCACCTGTTTCAACACCTCTGTTTCAGTCTCTCTGTATCAGACCCACTCTTTCAGCCTCTTTCTTTTTCGCACTCTGTTTCAGCCACACTGTTTCATGACCTCTGTTTCAGCCCCACTGTTTCTCACTCTCTGTTTTTCGCATCCTGTTTCAGCCTCTCTGTTTCTCGCACACTGTTTTTCTCACACTGTTTCAGCCCCTCTGTTACAGCCCATCTGTTTCATGCACACTGTATCAGCCCTTCTGTTTCTCGCACTCTGTTTCCGCCCCTCTGTTTCTCACACTCTGTTTCAACCTCTCTGTTTCAGCCTCTCTTTTTCTCGCACTCTGCTTCCGCTCCTCTGTTTGTCGCACACTGATTCAGCCCCTCTCTTTCTCACTCACTGTTTCTTGCTCTCTGTTTCAGCACCTGTGCTCCGGCCCCTCTGTCTCTCGCACTCCGTTTCAGCCTCACTGTTTCTCGCAATCTGCTTTTCGCTCTCTGTGTCAGCCCCTGTGTTTCAGCCCCTCTGTTTCTCGCACTCTGTTTCAGCCCCAGTGTTTCTCAGACTCTGTTTCTCGCATTCGGTTTTGGCCCCTCTGTTTCGCGCACACTGCTTCTAGCTCTCTTTGTCATCCCCATTTGTTTCAGCCCCTCTGTTTCTCGAAATCTGCTTCTCACTCTCTGTGTCAGCCCCTCTGTTTCTCGCTCTATGTTTCAGCTCCTCTGTTTCTTGCATGCTGCTTCAGCCCTGCTGTTTCAGCCCATTTATTTTTCGCACTCCGTTTTAGCCTCACTTTTTCAGCCGCTCTGTTTCTCTCACACTGTATCAGCTTCACTGTTTCTCGCACACTGTATCAGCCCGTCTGTGTCTCGCACTCTGTTTCAACCACACTGTTTCAGCCCATCTGTATCAGCCCCTCTGTTTCTCTCACTCTGTTTCAGCCTCAC
Organism: Rhincodon typus; assembly: GCF_021869965.1. Lineage (NCBI taxonomy): Eukaryota > Metazoa > Chordata > Chondrichthyes > Orectolobiformes > Rhincodontidae > Rhincodon > Rhincodon typus. The sequence goes on from NW_025972692.1 coordinate 3,263, forward strand.
TGTTTCTCGCACTATGTTTCAGTGCCTCTATTTCTTGCTTGCTGTTTCAGCCTCTCTGTTTCAGCCCATCTGTTTTTCGCCCTCTGTTTCAGCCTCTCTGTTTCTGCCCTTCTGTTTCTCGCACTCTGTTCCAGCCGCTCTGTTTCAGCCACTCTATTTCTCGCACTCTGTTTCTGCCCCTCTGTTTCTCGCACTCTGTTTCATCCTCTCTGTTTCTCAAATTCTGTTTCTGCCCCTCCGTTTCAGCCCCGCTGCATCAGCCCCCCTTGTTCAGCCTCTCTGTTTCTCGCACTCTGTTCCAGCCGCTCTGTTTGAGCCCCACTGTTTCTCACACTCTCTTTTAGCCCCTCTGTTTCTTGCACTGTGTTTCAGCCCCTCTCTTTCTTGCATGCTATTTCAGCCCTTCTGTTTGAGCCCATCTGTTTTTTGCACACTGTATTAGCTCCTCTGTTTCTTGCACTATGTTTCAGCCCCTCTGTTTCTCGCATTCTGTTTCAGACCCTCTGTTCCAGCCTGTCTGTATTTCGCATTCTGTTGCTGCCCCTCTGTTTCACGGAATGTGTTTCAGCCTCTCTGTTTCTCAGATTCTGTTTCTGCCCCTCTGTTTCAGCCCCTCTGCATCAGCCCCACTGTTTCTCACACTCTGTTTCTCGTACTGTGTTTCAGTCCCTCTGTTTCTTGCATGCTGGTTCAGTCCCTCTGTTTCAACGCTTCTGTTTTTCACATCTGTTTCAGTACCTCGGTTTCTTGTGCTGTCTTTCTCGCACTCTGTTTCTGCTCCTCAGTTTCTCGCACTCGGTTTCAGCCCCACTGTTTCTCACACTCTGTTTTAGCCCCACTGTTTCTCGCACTGTGTTTCAGCCCCTCTGTTTCTCGCATTCTGTTTCAGACCGTCTGTTCCAGCCCATCTGTATTTCGCATTCTGTATCAGTCCCACTTTTTCAGCCGCTCTGTTTCTCGCACTCTGTTTCAACCTCACTGTATCTCGCACTATGTTTCAGCCCCTCTGTTTCAGCCATTCTGTTTTTCGCACTCTGTTTCAGCCCCTCTGTCTTGCGCACTCCGTTTCAGCCTGTCTTTTTCAGTCCCTCTGTTTCGTCCACAGTCTTTCAGCCCCTCTGTTTCTTGCACACTGTATCAGCCCCTCTGTTTCTCGCACTTTGTTTCAACCCCACTATTTCATAACCTCTGTTTCTGCACCTCTGCATCAGCCCCACTTTTTCAGACTCTCTGTTTCTCTGTTTTTTGCACTCTGTTTCAGTACCTCGGTTTCTTGTGCTCTCTTTCTCGCACTCTGTTTCTGCCCCTCAGTTTCTCACACATTGTTTCTCGCACTCTGTTTCAACCCCTCTGTTTCAGACCCTCTGTTTTTCGCACTCTGTTATGGCCGCTCTGTTTCAACACAGCTTTTTCAGCCCCTCTGTATCAGCCCCACTTTTTCAGCCCCACTGTTTGTCGCACTATGTTTCAGCCCATCTGTCTTTCGCACTCCGTTTCAGCTCCTCTGTTTCAGCCCCACTTGTTCAGCCTCTCTGTTTCTCGCACTCTGTTTCAGCCTCTCTGTTTCTCGCACTCTGTTTCTGCCCTTTTGTTTCTCGCACTCTGTTTCAGACCCTCTGTTTCTCACACATTGTGTCAGCACCTCTGTTTCTCGCACTCTGTTCCAGCCCATCTGTCTTTCGTACTCCGTTTCAGCCTGTCTTTTTCAGCCCCTCTGTTTCTCCCACAGTCTATCAGTCCCCCTGCTTCAGCCCCACTGTTTCTCACACTCTGTTTCTCGCACTGTGTTTCAGTCCCTCTGTTTCTTGCATGCTGTTTCAGCCCCTCTGTTTTAGCCCATCTGTTTTTCGCACACTGGTTCAGTCCCTCTGTTTCTTGCCCTTTGTTTCTCGCACTCTGTTTCAGCCCCTCTGTTTCAACGCTTCTGTTTTTCACATCTGTTTCAGTACCTCGGTTTCTTGTGCTGTCTTTCTCGCACTCTGTTTCTGCCCCTCAGTTTCTCGCACTCTGTTTCAGCCCCTCTGTTCCAGCACTACTTTTTCAGCCCCACTGTTTCTCTCACTATGTTTCAGCCCCTCCTTCTCTTGCATGCGGTTTCAGCCCCTCTGTTTCTCACATAGTGTATCAGTCCCTCTGTTTCTCGCACTCCGTTTCAGCCTGTCTTTTTCAGGCCCTCTGTTTCACCCACACTCGCACTATGTTTCAGCCCCTCTGTTTCTTGCATGCTGTTTCGGCCCCTCTGTTTCAGCCCCTCTGTTCCTCACACACTGTATCAGCCCCTCTGTTGCTCACACTCTGCTTCAACCCCACTGCTTCATAGCCTCTGTTTCAGCCCCTATGCATCAGCCCCACTTTTTCAGCCTCTCCGTTTCTCACACTCTGTTTCAGCCCCTCGGTATCTCGCACTATGTTTCAGCCCCTCTATTTCTTGCACTTTGTTTCTCGTACTCTGTCTCAGCCCCTCTGTTTCAGGCCTTCTGTTTTTCACACTCTGTTTCAGCCCCTCGTTTTCTCGCGCTCTCTTTCTTGCACTCTGTTTCTGCTCCTCAGTTTCTCGCACTTTGTTTCTCTCACTATGTTTCAGCCCCTCTGTTTCTTACACACTGTTTCATCCCCTCTGTTACAGCCCTTCTGTTTCTCGCAGTCTTTTTCCAGCCCCTCTGTATCTCGCACACTGTTTCGGCCCCTCTTTTTCTCGCACTCTGCTTCACGCGAGCACTGTCAGCCCCTCTGTTTCAGCCCCTCTGTTTCCCGCACTGTGTTTCAGCCTCACTGTTTCTCACCCTCTGTTTAAGCCCCACTGTTTCTCATTCTCTGTTTCAGCCCATCTGTTTCTCGCACTGTGTTTCAGCCCCTCTGTTTCTTGCATGCTGTTTCAGCCCCTCTGTTTCTCACACTCTGTTTTAGACCCTCTGTTTCTGGCACTGTGTTTCAGCTCCTCTGTTTCAGCCCTTCTGTTTTTTACACATTGTATCAGCCCCTCTGTTTCTCACGCTCTGTTTCAGCTGATCTGTTTTTCACACTCCATTTCAGCCCCTCTGTTTCAGCCGCTCTGTTTCAGCCTCTCTGTTTCAGCCCCTCTGTTTCTCCATCTTTGTTTCTCGCACTTTGTTTCTCGCACTCTGTTTCATCCTCTCTGTTTCAGTCCATTGTTTTTCACATCCTGTTTCAGCTCTTCTGTTTCAGACGCTCTGTTTCACGCACACTGCATCAACCTCTTTGTTTCAGCCCCTCTGTGTCAGCCGCTCTGTTTCTCGCATTCAGTTTCAGCCCCTATGTTTCTTGCACTCCGTTTCACCCCATTTGTTTTTCGCACTCCATTTCAGCCCCTCTTTTTCAGCCTCTATGTTTCTAGCACACTGGTTCAGGCCCTCTGTTTCAACCCCACTGTTTCAGCCTCTCTGTTTCATCCCCTCTGTTTCTCACACTCTGTTTGAGCCCCTCTGTTTCAGCCCATCTGTTTCAGCCCATTTTTTTCTCGCACTCTGTTTCAGCCCATCTGTTTTTCACATTCTGTTTCAGCTCTTCTGTTTCAGACACTCTGTTTCATGCACACTGCATCAGCTCCTCTGTTTCAGCCCCTCTGTTTCAGCCCCTTTGTTTCTCACACTCTGTTTCAGCCCCTTTGTTTCTCGCAGTCTGTTTCAGCCCTACTGTTTCAGCCCCTCTGTTTTTCACACACTGCATTAGCCCCTCTGTTTCTTGCATTCTGCTTCTCGCACTCTATTTCTGACCTTCTGTTTCAACCCTTCTGATTCAGCCCCTCTGTTCCCACACGCCACATCTAACACTCTGTTTGAGCCCCTCTGTTTCTCACACTCTGTTTCAGACCCTCTGTTTCTCACACTCTGTTTGAGCCCCTCTGTTTGAGCCCATCTGTTTCAGCCCATTTGTTTCTTGCACACTGTCTCAGCCCTTCTGTTTCTCGCACTGTGTTTCAGTCCCTGTGTTTCTTGGACTCTGTTTCTTGCACTCTGTTTCAGCCCCTCTGTTTCTCTCACTCTGCTTCTCGCACGCTGTGTCAGCCCCTCTGTTTCAGCCCCTCGATTTCTCGCGCTCTCTTTCTTGCACTCTGTTTCTGCTCCTCAGTTTCTCGCACTTTGTTTCTCTCACTATGTTTCAGCCCCTCTGTTTCAGCCCCTCGGTTTCTCGCACTCTGTTTCAGCCCCTCTATTTCTCGCACTTTGTTTCTCGCACTCTGTTTCAGCCCCTTTGTTTCAGACCTTCTGTTTTCCGCACTCTGTTTCAGCTCCTCGGTTTTTGCGCTCTCTTTCTCGCACTCTGTTTCAGCCCCTCTGTTTCTCACACAGTGTATCAGCTCCTCTGTTTCTCGCACTCTGTTTCAGCCCCTCTGTTTCTTGCCCTCTGTTGCAGCCTATCTGTTTCTCGCTCTCTGTTTCAGCCCCTCTGTTTCAGACCTTCTGTTTTAGCCCTTCTGTTTCAGCCCCTCTACTTCTTGCACTCTGATTCAGCCCCTCTGTTTCTCCCACTGTGTTTGTCGCTCTCTTTTTCTGTCCCTCTGTTTCTTGCCCTCTCTTTCAGCCCCTCTGTTTCAGCCCCTCTGTGTCAGCCGCTCTGTTTCTCACAGTCAGTTTCAGCCCCTATGTTTCTCGTACTCTGTTTCACAGCATCTGTTTTTCTCACTCCAATTCAGCACCTCTTTTTCAGCCACTATGTTTCTCACACACTGTTTCAGCCCCTTGTTTCAGCCCCACTGTTTCAGCCTCTCTATTTCAGCCACTCTGTTTCTCGCACTCTGTTTCAGGCCCTCTGTTGCAGCCCATCTGTATTTCGCATTCTGTTTCAGCCGCTCTGTTTCTCACACACTGTATCCGCTCCTCTGTTTCTTGCACGCTGTATCAGCCCCTCTGTTTCTCACTCTCTGTTTCAACCCCACTGTTTCATTACCTCTGTTTCAGGCCTCTGCATCAGCCCCACTTTATCAGCCTCTCTGTTTCTCGCACTCTGTTTCATGCCCTCAGTTTCAGCCCATCTGTTTTTCACATTCTGTTCCAGCTCTTCTGTTTCAGACATTCTGTTTCACGCACACTGCATCAGCCCCTCTGTTTCAGCCCCTCTGTGTCAGCCGCTCTGTTTCTCACAGTCAGTTTCAGCTGCTATGTTTCTTGCACTCTGTTTCACCCCATCTGTTTTTCGCACTCCATTTCAGCCCCTCTGTTTGAGCCCCACTGTTTCAGCCTCTCTGTTTCAGCCTGTCTGTTTCTCGAACTTTGCTTCTTGCACTTTGTTTCTCGCACTCTGTTTCATCCCCTCTGTTTCAGTCCATCTGTTTTTCGCATTCTGTTTCAGCTCTTGTGTTTCACACCCTCTGTTTAATGCATACTGCATCAGCCCATCTGTTTCTCAGACTCTGTTTCAGCCCCTCTGTTTCTCACACTCTGTTTCAGACCCTCTGTTGCTTTCACTATGTTCCAACCCCTCTGTTTCTTACACACTGTTTCAGCTCCTCTGTTTCTAGCACTCTGTTTCTCGCAATCCATTTCTCGCACTATGTTTCAGCCCCTCTGTTTTTCGCAGTGTATTTCAGCCCCTCTGTTTCTCGCATTCAGTTTCAGCCCCTATGTTTCTTGCACTCTGTTTCACCCCATTTGTTTTTCGCACTCCATTTCAGCCCCTCTTTTTCAGCCTCTATGTTTCTAGCACACTGGTTCAGGCCCTCTGTTTCAACCCCACTGTTTCAGCCTCTCTGTTTCATCCCCTCTGTTTCTCACACTCTGTTTGAGCCCCTCTGTTTCAGCCCATCTGTTTCAGCCCATTTTTTTCTCGCACTCTGTTTCAGCCCATCTGTTTTTCACATTCTGTTTCAGCTCTTCTGTTTCAGACACTCTGTTTCATGCACACTGCATCAGCTCCTCTGTTTCAGCCCCTTTGTTTCTCACACTCTGTTTCAGCCCCTTTGTTTCTCGCACTCTGTTTCATCCCCTCTGTTTCAGCCTCACTGTTTCTCGCTTTCTGTTTCAGCCCCACTGTTTCTCACACTCTGTTTCAGCCCCTCTGTTTTTCACAGTGTATTTCAGCCTCTCTGTTTCTCGCATGCTGTTTCAGCCCCTCTTTTTCCCATACTCTGTTTCAGACCCTCTGTTTCTCGCACCCTGTTTCAGCCCACCTGTTTCTCGCAATGTGTTTCAACCCCACTGCTTCTCGCACTCTGTTTCTCGGACTCTGTTTCAGCTCCTCTGTTTCTCGGACTCTGTTTCTCGCACAGTGTTTCAGCCCCTCTGTTTCTTGCACTGTGTTTCAGCCGCTCTGTTGCTTGC
>NW_025972693.1:0-9540 GCF_021869965.1 Rhincodon typus
GCCGTGGGTGGGAGGTCACCTGAGGTGATGAGGTTGTGGATGGTTTGCGAGATGATGGTTTGGTGCTCAGGGGTGGGGTCATGATCAAGGGGGCGGTAGGAGGAGGTGTCGGAGAGTTGGCGTCCGGCCTCGGCGATGTAGAGGTCAGTGCGCCATACTACAACTGCACCTCCCTTGTCCGCGGGTTTTATGGTGAGGTTGGGATTGGAGCGGAGGGAGCGGAGGGCTGCACGTTCTGCAGGGGAGAGGTTGGAGTGGGTGAGAGGGGTGGAGAGGTTGAGGCGATTGATGTCTCGACGGCAGTTGGAGATGAAGAGGTCGAGGGAGGGTAGGAGGCCTTGGGGTGGTGTCCAGGAGGAGAGGGTGTGTTGGAAGCGGGAGAAGGGGTCAGTAGAGGGAGGGTTAGGTTCACGGTTAAAGAAGTAAGCGTGGAGGCGGAGGCGGCGGAAAAACTGCTCTATGTCCAAGCGTGAGCGGTATTCGTTGATCTGTGGGTGGAGGGGGACAAAGGTGAGCCCTTTACTGAGGACTGACCGTTCGTCCTCAGTAAGGGGTAGGTCTGGGGGGATGGTGAAGACTCGGCAGGGCTGGGTGCTGCTGTCTCCTCTGGAGCTGCTGGCTGTGGAGGTGGTGGGCGGAGCTGTGTCGGCGTTGGCTGTGGGCGGAGCTGTGTCGGCGTCGGCTGTGGGCGGAGCTGTGTCGGCGTCGGCTGTGGGCGGAGCGTGGAAAGACTGGTAACATTATGGGGATGGAAATTGGCATGGATAGAATGCACAGTCTGAAGCTCAGCTTAGGATGAAAGGGCAACCAGGTTGTAAATAATTTGGTTCAGATAGTGGCCAGAGAACTGGCTTTGTGGGACTAAAGATGATCAAGAGCAAAATGCTTCCAGGCTGCTTTTAGCATGCAATTTTAAAGCACAATTTGCAGCAATGAGGAGCAAGTGACAAGTCATGATAAATGTATAGATAGCTTATATCTAATATATAGGATTTTGTGACAGTTTGATAAAATAGATTTCTCCTTTAAGTCCATAAAAATATGGGACTTTTCATTTAAATTCATAGCTTTGCAGATTGAACATGCTTAAAAAGAAGAAAAATTGCCACATTGGCTTCCATGCAGCAAATTGGCTTTAAGATTGTCATCATATTTTCATTGAGGTGATTGGGTTCTGTAGTTACTGTATGTACCACCATGTTACAGATCCTTATTTGATTCTATTCTCAATTGAAGTATTCAAATTTCACACGTAAATTGCTGAACCTCAATACTGCACAAATCTTCCAAAATCTAATCAGCTTATCCAATCTAATAAAATGTCAGCCTTGGAACAGTGGAGTACACTTGAGCTTGAGGCAGAAGTTCATGAGTTTGAGCCCCACTCAGTTGTGAGCATGTATTTGGACTAAGGGAGAGATGTGCTGTGGAGGTGCCATCTTTAAGATGAACAGTTAGATTTATGACTTTCTGCCTTCTCTGGCCAACTTAACATGATACTATTTGAAGGAGATTCAAAGAGTCCCCTTGGTTTTTTTGGTGATTATATATTCCTCAATCCAAGCCACTGAAACAGATTAACGAGCCATTATCTCATTGCTATTTGTGGGATCTTACTGTGCACAAATCAACTACCTCAGTTCCCTACATTACAACACTGGCTGCACTTCAGTCATACCTGTAAATTTGCTTTGGAACTTCCCAATGTTATGAAAGGTGTCATATAGCTTTATTCTTATGTCTTTCTGAGGCATTCTGGGATCTTCTGGGACAAAACAAGTAACGCCAAAACTTAGGAGACCTTAATGAATATGCATGCAATCAGAAAAGCCCTAACCTTTCTCCTTGCAAGTTTTGTAAATAATTCATACCAAACACATTTCAAAACAATGCATTTCTGTGGCTGAGAACATCTGAGGTGCATGTCTTTGAATAACAATATTAAAACAGACAGAAGAAAAATGATTTAAATTTAGAATTCCCCGAGAATGTGGTTAAAAATTTAAGCAGTTACAATTTGGCTGCAATTCTGGGTAAACACTTTTTGCTTAAAGACTCAACGTGAACCTACTGAATAATTCACATTACAAATTTCATAAATGGGCATGGTAATCATCTGAAAAGGGTAATATTTACCTAGACGGTGATAGACTTAAATCATTTATTGTAAGTCATGATTTATTTATGATACATTTATATATTGCTAGCGTGCATTCCTAAGTATGTAAATTGATAAGGAGTAAAAGAAGAGCGAGCCTAAGAGCATGTACACTGTTCTCAACTTTCTCTTTCTACTTGAAGTAACCGATTGGTTTTCCAGAAGGGAGGTAGTATTTGGTACAAAAGTAGGAACTTAACAAAAGAAGTCAATCATTCAGTTAGTCACAAGAGCTCTTAATGACTGGTGGCACAGTGGCTCAGTGGTTAGCACTGCTGCTGCACAGCACCATGGACCTGGGTTCGATTTCACCCTTATGTGACTGTCTGTGTGGAGATTGCGCATTCTCTCCGTGTGTGCATGGGTTTCCTCCGGGTGCTCTGGTTTCCTCCCACAGTCGAAAGATGTGCAAGTTAGGTAGATTGGCCTAGGTGGGATGCTCTTTGGAGAGTTGGTGTGGGCTGAATGGCCTGCTTCCACACTGTAGGGATTCTGTGAAGCAGGAGGGCTGCCTACAATATTTATTTTCACCAGTTTTATTTTCTTAAATATGTACAGAATGTTTTGTTCTCAGATTATTTGGCCATGGTGGCAAACTTGTGGATCAACATGAGGATAAAGCAGGGGAGGAATAAAGGGCAGCAGAGGTGGCTTTCTTCTCAGATTCCTGCATGCATTGGTGCTCATGCTTGTATTTCTTAGAGGATGCTGTCAAGACCGTGCTCCTTGTGCCACTTTTCAGTTAACTCCTCAGTGATTATTGAGCCTGTGTTAGCAAATTCTGAAAGATTTGGAGCTGTAGTTCATTGATGCCCTGCGAGCACGCTCATCCCATTAGCACTGAGGCAAAAGCAGCAGTGACAAAGAAACAAGAGTGTCTCCGAAACACAGGTCAATGCTGAGAATTGGTCACCTTCAGTTGGCTGCTGGACTGGCTTGAGCCACTCTTTTAGGAGATGAAGATAAAGGTGGAGCCTCACTACCTGCAAAAGACAAAGTAGTGGCAGGAATTTCTTTAGAATCACTTGAGCACAGCCATTACATTTTCCTCAGAAGCGTATTGGAAACCCCAGGCTGAGTTTTAACAAAAATCAACTAAATGTCAGTTTTGGGCAGTTCCATGGAGGGTTTCTCTCCGTTGGCTCTAGTGAGTTATCTCACACAATTCTGTGCCATTCAGCTTATGTATGCACCATGCCTCTCACACTATCATACACTCAGCAATGGCGAAAGTACACGCCACTGCTGAGACCACCCAGGATTTCCAGCACTGACACCATACTTAAAACCCAGCTGAAAATCAAGACAAGTTCTGCCACCCAGTGACATGTAGTGAGAGGGGAACAAAAAGGAAAAGATTCTGAGGTGGCGTGGCTGACACTGAACAGCCAACACAAGCTCACATTCCTAAATATATTGCTATTTTACATCATCGCCTGTCTGATTGACTGTCATTATAACTGCATCCAAAAGAAACAAGCTGCACAGACTACCCATCCTTAGCATCATCATGTCTTAGAACTCTCCCCAAGGGAGTGCTACAATTACCCTGATGCTCAACGTGGCATAACATCATCTCATTGTTTAATGTAAGAGCTTTGCATGTTGGAAAACCTTCAAACAGTTGAAAATGTTCCCTTTTATTCAATTGCAACAAAAGCAAAAAAAAACAAATGAAAAAGAGCTGCATTTGCTTCTGGAAACAGACAGGGACCGCTTTCCTTTTGAACAACAATAAAGTTACAGTCAATGAACGATTACTGCATCCAGCCCTGATCCACTTAAACCTTGTGTCAATTAAGTCCTGCCTGGCTTGTTGCACCAGCACTGCACTGTTCTGTCAAACTGAAGGTGATATTCCTCTTGCTCAAAAGGCTGTTGCTGCTGTCCCAGCTCTTCACTGTCCATCATATCCCCTCATTTCCTGTTCCAGTTGTGTAGAGTACATCCTGCTAGGATTATGCGGCATGCTCTGTTTGAACTGTACTGCAAGACTGATCCAAGCATCAGAACCTCATCTCCAACAAGCCTATCATCTGCTCCACCATGGGCCTGGTAAAACAATGAACTGTACTGAATCTATGCCTTGGCCTCTGTCAAGGGGTTGCAAAACAAACTCATCAGCCATGGTTGCAGACAGTAACCCTTGTTACCCAGTAACCATCCTTGTTTGGTATTCAGCCCTTGAAACAGGAACATGAGCCTTCTCAAGGATACATACATCATAGCAGCTCTGAAGGTACCCAGTGCAGGTTTCTATGTTGAGAGACCAATGATCACAGTTAACTTGGACATTGAAGGAATGTAACACTTTCCTGCTGATGAAGTCTGATGCACTATGATACTGCACTCTCAAAGCCGCATGTGTACAGTTTATAGCATGTGCACCTCAAGAATGCATCTGTCTTGGCAAAGTCTACTGCCCAGGCTGCAGCACTGACTTTGTCACAGGGAAATAGGATGAAGCCGTGTGTTCTATCAAAAGTTGCATCAGTAACAGCCTTGATACTTCTGTGGGTCAAAGGTTCTTAAATGCTCCCAGTAGATCTTTAGAAGAGAGCCTGACTGATGAGTGATTGGACCCCTGATTGATCTCTGTGCAGCTCCCCATTGACTTCCTGTAAATGGCTGACGGTGATACCTTCCTCCTGCGTCTTAGCGCACCCCCCCCCCGACAAAAGGGGCTGACTTACCATGTCCAAGTCCCTGAACTCAAATGAGGCACTGCCCTTGACTGACTGAGGTGCTACTCCCTGACTGATGACAGTTCTCTTGACTTGACTGAGATCTAATCCCCTTAAATTCTGAGAGATGGCCGTTTCGCTGAAGGACTTGCAGTGTCTTTGCCATGTAAGCTGCTGGCAGATACAGCAGATGGGACATTGACATAGTGTAGTGCCATATAGTGTCATGTCCACCTCCTTGATTGATCACTGCTGACAACCAGCCTAATTTTTTGTCTGCACTAAATGGCAAGTAATGTCACAAGTCAGTAAGCTTTTAAGTTCTGAATGAGGTGGCAAAGTGCAAAAAGGCAAAGCAAGGCAGAGATGTTGTGAACATCCAAGTAGATGCAAAGTGAGTGACCACTAAGAGAGGACATAGGATGCCTGAGGTGCACCCAACTCTGATGCATGAGATGGGTGCCTGTCCTTGCACACAAAATATCATGGCAATAGCATTGCAATGAAAAGCTCTGGTGTGCTCCAAAGTGTTGTATTGAAATGGAGAACTGTAGTCTAAAGGAGCCAGTGATGTTTCCCGACAATGTGAGGAGGCTGCTATGTGGCTGATGCCAATCCCCATGGTAAGGGTTGTAATGTGCTCACTGCCTATGGAGCTTACCCTGAAATGTTGAGGACTACACTCTCAGATGGACCATGGAGTGAACTGGTCAGACACATGTTCTCACTTTCACTCTAGTAATTGTCTAGTTTATGTCTATCACATGGGGGAGTAGGAAACTGCATATCACAGATATTGGTACTAATGACGTTTAAATGCTTGGAAATAGGACTCTTGCTGCTCACTGGTGAGAATCTCATCTTACCATTCAGAGCTAGAATGTCAAGAATCTAATTTTACAAATTTGACACATTTTCCCAACTGACTCGCCATTCCTTATGTTGTTCAGGGATTGGGAAAATTCAACCCCTTATTTAAAGTGGGCAAGTGGAGTTATCGCCACACTGAGTGTTTGTGGAACCAGAGTGAAATTCCAGCCCAGTTTTTTTTATATATATGCCTGCCATCACCAAGATTTTTATTTGAGGACCTGGCATGAGAGGGTAATCAAAATACAAATGGACGGCAAGTTAGGAGATCAGACAGGCAGGACTCTTGGCACACATACTTTACAGAAGTCACTCTACCCACTCCCATTGAATTTTGTGTTATTGTAATAAAGCAGAGCGAGCATATTTTTATGTGCAGGGATTTGGTACTGTTCAGGGGTGTTTCTAGGACTTGAGGCAAGATAAAACCAAACACTATGAGAGAACTTTCTTTTTTTTTAGCTATTAACATCCAGAGTGAAATACCTTGACATGTTTACATTTGTGTTCTCGCCAAATACAAATATATATGGCATTTATTCTTGCAGTTCTCATTTACATTGGTCACAAAGTTGCCACAATATAAAGTGGCATTTTGATAAAGAGGGAATGGTATTTGCAAGATGGGGGTGGATTGAAAGGGTATTATGTGTTTCATCTGATTGTGCCAAAACCCAAACTCTTCTCCAGATGAAGAGTCGCTAACATACATATCAAGGATGTTGCAAATCATTACCTCAGAAGGCCAACCAACCTTGAAAGCTTTAATGAAAACTCTTTGATTAAAATGTTTCTAGTGATTTATTCAACAAACTGTGAAAAATCTGATCATAACCTCAGTTAGATCCAATTTACGTCCTTAGAGTGCCACATCAGCAAGTTTATTGGACAGAAATAAGTCTTGGCTATATACTGCTAGATTTGTTAGAAAGGTAAAGTGAAGAGAAACAATAACATTACAAATTTACAAGATTAACTATCCATCCTCTAAAGATAGAAAACTATATGATTTTTGCTACGTTTAGCTGCACTGAACAGTGAGCATTGCAAAGGCCACAAAGTCCCAGAATATCGACCATTACATTGTGGCTTGTTATAATTCATTCACATGGTTTCTGTGACTGAAAATGATCAAAAGAAACAACTTTCCATTGAAGATACATAAAGGAAATATACATATATATGCCCTTGAGGTGCTGGAACTTCAATCAAATGAACTCGCTGCCTCTCAGATACCTAGCCAGCCGCAAGCAGTCAGTTTTAACTCCATTTAAATGAATGGGCGTATGTGAGTTAAAATCACATGCATTATCTATGTTCTGGGGTTATTGCTTCAAAACACACTTTGCAATTTTCTGCCAGTGAACCTGGATTTGAAGTCTAATATCTCAGAAGCTTGACATCTGATAGTCCAGATGCTGGGAATGTATACTGTTTAACTCGATGCAGTTAAACTTAGTAATTACAGAAAGAAAAAGCTACTGCCAAAATGAAAACTTCTAGACAATACATAGCATGTCCACTGTGTCCTCCATGAACTCACAATAATGAAAAATATCACATCACTAGATTATATAGGTTAACCTGCAATTCTGGAATTACTGATCCAGTAACATCCACAGTAACAGAAGCTAAAACATATGGGCAAGAACACAGAACAGCAAACACTTGCATGAAAACCCTGGAATTTATCCATAAGAGATTAATGTAACTTTCTGGAAGAATAGAAACTCCTTTCTTTATTCTTGGAATTTAATAGTTCTTTTGGAATAATCAGCTAAACCGTTCTGTTTGGTGAACCATCCCCAATCTTTTGGGATAAGAAATTTGACATAAATTTGTGTCTGAATGCCACATGGATGTTAAATTAAAGCCTAGCAACTAGACTTACATCACCTAACCCATGGAATATTTTTGAATTAAAGCCATTTTCTTTTAAAATTTTCAAGCAAACAATATTAATCTCTTTTAAAGATAGTAGGAACTGCAGATGCTGGAGAATCCGAGACAACAAGGTGCAGGGCTGGATGAACACAGCAGGCCAAGCAGCATCATAGGAGCAGAGAGGCTGACGTTTCGGGCCTAGACCCTTCATCAGCAAAGGGGGAGGGGAAGGGGATTTTGAAATAAATAGGGAGAGAGTGGGAGGCGAATAGAAGAGGGATAGAGGAGAGGATAGGTGGAGAAGAAACAAACAGGTCGAAGAGGCGGGGATGGGGCCAGGAAAGGTGAGTGTAGGTAGGGAGTTAGGAAGGGGATAGGTCAGTCCAGGGAGGACGGACAGGTCAAGGGGGCGGGATGAGGTTGGTCGGTAGGAGATGGAGGTGCGGCTTGAGGTGGGAGGAGGGGATAGGTGGGAGGAAGAACAGGTTAGGGAGGCAGGGACGAGTTGGACTGGTTTTGGGATGCGGTGGGGGGAGGGGAGATTTTGAAACTTGTGAAATCCACATTGATACCATTGGGCTGCAGGGTTCCCAAGCGGAATATGAGTTGCTGTTCCTGCAACCTTCGGGTGGCATCGTTGTGGCACTGCAGGAGGCCCAGGATGGACATGTCGTCTGAGGAATGGGAGGGGGAGTTGAAATGGTTCGCGACTGGGAGGTGCAGTTGTTTGTTGCGAACCAAGCGTAAGTGTTCTGCAAAGCGGTCCCCGAGTCTCCGCTTGGTTTCCCCGATGTAGAGGAAGCCACACCGGGTACAGCGGATGCAGTATACCACATTGGCAGATGTGCAGGTGAACATCTGCTTGATGTGGAAAGTCTTCTTGGGGCCTGGGATGGGGGTGAGGGAGGAGGTATGGGGGCAGGTGTAGCACTTCCTGCGGTTGCAGGGAAAAGTGCCGGGTGTGGTGGAGCTGGAGGGGAGTGTGGAGCGGACAAGGGAGTCACGGAGAGAGTTGTCCCTCCGGAAAGCAGATAAAGGTGGGGAGGGAAAGATGTCTTTGGTGGTGGGGTCGGATTGCAGATGGCGGAAGTGTCGGAGGATGATGCGTTGGATCCGGAGGTTGGTGGGGTGGTACGTGAGGACGAGGGGGATTCTTTTTTGGTTTTTATTGCGTGGACGGGGTGTGAGGGATGAGGTGCGGGAGATGTGGGAGACACGGTTGAGGGCATTCTCGACCACCGAGGAGGGGAAGTTACGGTCCTTGAAAAACGAGGACAACTGAGATGTACGGGAGTGGAATGCCTCATCCTGGGAGCAGATGCGGCGGAGGCGAAGGAATTGGGAATAGGGGATAGCATTTTTGCAGGAAGGTGGGTGGGAGGAGGAGTATTCTAGGTAGCTGTGGGAGTCGGTGGGCTTGAAATGAATATCGGTTTCGAGGTGGTTGCCCGATATGGAGACAGAGAGGTCCAGGAAGGGGAGAGAGGTGTTAGAGATGGTCCAGGTAAATTTAAGGTTGGGGTGGAAGGTGTTAGTGAAGTGTATGAACTGTTCGAGCTCCTCGTGGGAGCACGAGGCGGCACCGATACAGTCATCAATGTAACGGAGGAAGAGATGGGGTTTAGGGCCGGTGTAGGTACGGAAGAGGGATTGTTCCACGTAACCTACAAAGAGGCAGGCGTAGCTTGGGCCCATGCGGGTACCCATGGCTACCCCCTTTGTCTGTAGGAAGTGGGAGGAATTGAAAGAGAAGTTGTTGAGTGTGAGGACGAGTTCGGCTAAGCGGATGAGGGTGTCAGTGGAGGGGGACTGGTCGGGCCTGCGGGACAGGAAGAAGCGGAGGGCCTTAAGGCCATCTGCATGGGGAATGCAGGTGTAGAGGGACTGGACGTCCATGGTAAAGATGAGGTGTTGGGGACCGGGGAATTGGAAGTTCTGGAGGAG
>NW_025972694.1:0-9539 GCF_021869965.1 Rhincodon typus
GTCAGCCTTCCTGCTCCTCTGATGCTGCTTGGCCTGCTGTGTTCATCCAGCTCTACACCTTGTTTTCTCAGATTCTCCAGCATCTGCAGTTCCTACTATCTCTGGTCTAGAATAGACACAGACATGAGGGGTAAAATATTTTAGTCTGAGAGGTGGTGACTGTTATGTGATATGATTGTTGTATGCTGTGTTTAGATAGTATACCTTTAGGAGGCAAGTCACTTGACATGGGTGATTCATCAGCCAGTGCTCATGGGCTTGTTCAAACATATTTGGACCATTGACCAGTGCATAGTTTTGGATTAAACTCATCCTGTTGGTTTACATCAACCAAAGAGTTTGGAATATCTTTAGTTCTGACTGGAGCCTAGAAACTGCCTGGTACAGAATAGTGAGAAGAATGATGAGTGCTTGGAGTAAGTTGAGTGGGACACAGAAAAAGTGCTGTCAAGTTAAACTTTAGCAAGTTTAGTTGCCCTAACTTGAATAGCAATTCAAACTATCTGTGCAGTGTTGTAAAATTTATCTACTTTCAGTCGCATCTTAATAAAAGCAGAAATCGTTGTTGTACAGGTACACTGTGCAGGTACAGTCAAAGGATCAAAGGGTTAGAATGTATGGCTGTGTCCTTGGTAGAGCTCAAATAGCTAAGGAGCTCACGCTTGTCTGTGCCTGAGGACATGTCAAAGTTCAACTAGAAACATAGAGGAAGACAGATTGGGCCTGAAGGCCATGTTAAAGTACAAACTGCGAACAGAGTGGAGGCTCAGTTGTTGGTACTCTTTATTTACTATTACTAAGCGAATTTTTGATCCATCTTGCAAAGTTTCCCTCAATTCCATGAGCATTAATCTTTTGAATCAACCTCCCATGTGTGACCTTGTCAAAAGCTTTGCTAAAATCCATATTAACTCCATCAATTGAACTTCCCTCATCTATACATTTGATCACATGTTCAAAATATTCTAACAAATTTGTTAAGCATGACCTCCCTCTTACAAATCAATCCTAGCTATCCCTAATTAACCCATGCTTTTCCAAGCGGATACTAATTCACTCTTACAGAATTTTCTCCAAACTTTTCCCTACCATTGACATGAGTCACTGGTCTGTAATTTCCTGGTTCGTCTCTATGACACTTCTGAGAAAGTGGAACATTAGTAGCCGTCCTCCAGTCCTCTGGCACTTCTCCCATGGCCAGAGAGGAATTTAAATATTCACGTCAAAGCCTTTGCAGTATCCTTCCCAGCGTCTCACAGCAGCCTTGGATGCAAATCATCCGGACAAAGGGAATTGTGCGTTTTTAAGCCTGACAGAGCCTCCAAAAATTCCCATTTCCTACATCAAACTGTGCAAGTTCGTCACAGTCCCTTTTCCTGAATACTACACCAACATTCTCCTTTTTCCTGACTGAAGACCAAAAAACAACTATTCATCTGACAACTTTCCGAGATCCTACGGCGTCCCACACAGGTTGCCCCCTTGGTCCCAAATGGACCCTGCTCTTTCCCTGGTTAACTGCTTCCCTTTAATATGTTTATAAAATATCCTAGGCTGCCTCATAATCCTGTTTGCAAGTGCTTTCTCATGTCCTCTTTTTGCTCTTCTAATTGCTTCTTTAAGTTGTCTTGCACTTCCGATTTTGCTGCTGGGCCTTATGCTGAGTTGCTCACTTTGGACTCGCTCTCATCTCTATTTTTCCTCTTTCTACAATCCTGAATTGTCCTAGACATCCAAGGTTCTCGGAACTTGTTGCTACTACATTGTACCCTAAAAGGGTACATGTTGGACACTCACCTTAGCTCAATTTTGAATGCACACACCCACCCACCCCACTGCTCTGCTGTAGACATACCTGCAAAGAGCTGTGCCCACTCATCTTTTCCCAGATATAATTGGATAAAATCTGCCATCCCTCAGTCCGAAGTCATCTTTATCAGGCCATTTTTTACCTTGTACATAACAAATTTATATAATACCATGTTGTGATTGCTATTGCTAAAATGCTCCCCTATGGCCCCATTGATAAATTGCCTGGCTTCTTTCCTCAGAACCAGATCCAGCATTGTATCATTCCTTGTTGAAGCTTCTACATATTGATCCAAAAAAATTTCCCTGGACGCATTTAAGAAAAAATTCAGTCCCTTCTAAACCCTTAACAGTGCCTGTCCCAGTTTACTTTGGGAAATTTGAAGTCCCCTAGTATAATTACCCGCTTATTACTCTTACTCACCTCTGAACTGGCTACCTATTTGCTGCTGACTCTTTGGGGGCCTATAAATACACTCCCTCTAAAAGTGGCTGCCCCCTTAACATTGCTAAGTTCTAGCCACAGAGCCTCGTTTGAGGACCCTTCCAAGATATCATCTCTCTTTATTGCAGTCATTGACACCTTAATTAAGATGCCACAGCACCACCCTTTTTATACTCTGTCATACCTAAAGACCCTCTACCCAAGAATGTTGAGTTGCCAGTCCATTTCTTCCCTCAACCATGTTTTTGAGATTGTCACTGGCTTACTGTCTGTTTAGAATCACTGGAGGAGGATCAGCACATGGTGTGACAGAGAAAGAAGTGTGAAAATCTTTTGACAAAATGTGATCAGAAGATTTTGTTTTCATGTTATGTTTGGATTTTGTAATTGCTTCTATTCTGCCATTTTCAGTCACTATGGCTATCACTGATGGAATATTCTCTTCTCTAAAAGAAAAGAATTCTGCAAATACTTCAATAATTAATGCAAGACAGTGAGAAGGTCACTGATCATTCACATCACTGTGATCTAACAAACACGTAGGACAATGGTGTCAATTGGTAGAAATTAGCTCCGCATAGAGTTTTGCGACTTACTCCTGTAGATACATATGACCATCACCAATAAGAGATATTCTAACCACTCCTTGACATTCAATGGTGTTACCATCACTGAATTCCCCACTATCAACATCTGAGGGTTATCATTGACCATAAAAACTCAACCGGACTCACCACATGAACATAGTGGCTACAAGAGCAGGTCAGAGGCTTCCTCCTGACTCCCTAAAGCCTGTCCACCATTTACAAGGTACAAAATCAATGAGTGTGATGCAATATTCCTACTTGCCTGGATGGGCGCAGCTCCAAAAACACTCAAGAAACTTGATACCATCCAGGACAAAGCAGCTGCTTGTTTGTCATCACTTTCACAAAGATCCACTTCCTTCACCACTGAGGCTCAGTAGCAGTAGTGTGTGCTATCTGTAAGATGCACTGCAGAAATTCACCAAAGATCCTCACCCAACAACTTCAAAACCCATGACCACTTCCTTCTAGAAAGGTCAGGATCGCTGATACATGAGGTCAGCATTTGGTAATAAGTGTTGAACACAGTCCATCTTCTATTTCTAAGACTAAAGAGGCTTGTAAACAGTCACTCAATCTGCTGCAGACCCCTGCAGTTCTGCATTAGTTGGAGCAATGAGGGGACAAAATTCTTGTTTAGGATGTTTAATGGGAGGGTCAACTCCTTCAGCAACTGGCTTGTACTGAGAATAAGGGAGAGTTCCTCAGCACAAGGATCGGAGAAGCCGACAGTACGTAGCCTGGCAAAGATGGAAAGAGCGACCAAGAATCAAGGTGTATTAATGACAATATTACTGACACTGATACAAGTGTAAAATATGGGATATTTTAATCACAGAAGACTGAAGACAACATTGGTTGAAATGTTCCCAGGCCCTGAATCACATGAACAGTGAGAAATCTGGGAGAATCCCATCAGAACTAAAAACAATATCTTCCTGGACATTAAAAGCAACAAGTCACATTTTCCAAAATGCGCTTTTTTCATTCTTTATTCATGGGACGTGGGTGTCGCTGGCTGGGCCAACATTTCTTGCCCATCCCTAGATGCCTTTGAGAAGGTGGTGCTGAGCTGCCTTCTTCAACTTCTGTAGTCCACGTGCTGTATGTTGACCCACAATGTTGTTAGGGAGGGAATTCCAGGATTTGGAGACAGTGACAGTGGAGGAATGGTGATATATTTCAAAGCCAAGATGGTGAGTGTCTTGGAGAAGATCTTGCAGGTGGTGGTGGATCCCATGGATCTGCTGCCTTTGTCCGTCGAGGTGGAAATGGTCATCAGTTTGGCAGGTGCTGTCTGAGGATCTTTGGTGAATTTCTGCAGTGTATCTTGTCGACAGTACACACTGCTGCTACTGAGCCTTGGTGGTAGAGGGATTGGATGCTTGTGGACGTAGTGCCAATTAAGTGGGTTGCTTTGTCCTGGATGGTGTCAAGCTTCTCAGGTGTTGTTGGAGGTGTGGGTGTAACAATGAGATTCTCACTTTTGAGCAGCAAGAGGATGATTAACAAGGATTACTGCTCATTGTCACCCTCAGTACTACCCAGTCTTGCCTTAAATCAAATGCACATACTACTCTGCAGGGTCCGGAATCCAGCTCACTAAGTGGATCAGGCTGTCTCTCAGGGCTGCTTGCTTTCTCTCTTCATACTCACTCAGTTGAACCTACCTGGATGCTTTGCCTTGCAGTTTGGTTTTGACAAGGCCTGGATGTTTGTCATGCCTGTCAGAAGTCATCAGCCAAATGGGTGGTCATGTCTCTGGATAGTACTATGCTACATCAATGTTACACCTTCACTGTGTACCAGCAGCCTCCTTGGCAAAAACACTGCAAATGCTTCAACCAAATGACCATGTCTCAAAGTCTCAAGGTAATTGTCCTCAGTCAAGTCATGGGAAACATCATGCCAGGAACCCTGACTGTAGGGTAAGTGAAGAACAACCTCCAGTAGGAGTCCAGAAGTTTGGGTTGGTCAGTGAGATGCCCAGGCAAACAGGGCCAAGACCCTCTGCTGACAGGATGTCATGAATTGATTCCAAGACATGAGGTAGCTCCGTTCTTTCTGCCCTATTGGTAGGTTGTTTTCTCCAGGAATCAGAAGTCAAGGGATTGGCTGGGATAGAAGTGGGAAGTGGAGAGAATTAGACTAGCATCAGATGAGATGGGTGGGCAATGGAGTTAATGAGGCAAATGTTGGATGATAGTGTGAAAATAAATCTCACTTGGCATCACAGGGAGAAATCCTCCAGAAAAGCTGACGAAAATTGCACTTTGCCAGTGATGTTTCTTCAGAGCTTCAAGCAATTTTATTATTCTTGTTTCTCCTAGATTACAGTAACTCAATCTAGACACAAATGGAAAGAACAGGTGAACAAAGCAAATCATGTTTTGGACCTGATGCAATTTCTGCCTCTCTTGGATATTACAGGAAATAAAAACATTTCTTCTGAAATTAATGAACAAGTTTTCCTGTCACTGGCAACATTCTGTTTCTTTGAACTCTTCCTATATCCATTAAAACATCTTAATGTGTTTGTTGAGGATATTAATTTAGTCACACACTGGAGCTTTAGACTTCGAGGTAAAGAGGCTTCATTACGTGATATCACGGGGAGTCAACGCTGACAAAAGGTCAGGTCTGTGGTCTCCAATGAGTACAAAAACAAGTCTATACTTATACGTGCCGTTATAAATTGACAGTTGTTACAAGTAGATAAGCATGTACACAGTTTATCACAACCCCTTAAGGCAGGTCATATGTCATGGTTCCACAACTCGTGGTTGCTGAAACGTTATCTTTAAGCAGAACGTGTCCTAAGCTTTGGGTCAACGTTGAACAGCAGGTTCTAAGCTTTCTACAGATATGCAACAATTTGTCGCATATCTCCTACTTGACCTATTTTCCCATCATTCCATGTTCTAATTCTAAGCTTTAGCTACATTCTACATCTAATTGCTCTTGACGTTTTAATTATTCTTCGACAGTGTTAAAGTTTTAAATATCCCTTCATCTATTCTCATTGCATCATAATCTAAATAACCTATTTGATCTAAAGGGAAGTGATGGCCTACGAAATGTTCTGGGGATCTGGATTCAAAACCCACAACAGCAGATGGTACAATTTGAAATCAATAAAAATCTGGAATTAAGTGTTTAATGGTGACTATTGTCGATTGTTGAAAAAGAGCCTCTGTTTCACTTATGTTCTTCAGGGAAGGAATCTGCTATCATTAGCTGGTCTGGACTACATGTGACTCTAGATTCACAGAAATGTGTTGACTCTTAATTGCCCTCTGGGTAATAAATGCTGGCCCAGCCAGTGATGCCCACAATCCCATGAAAGAATAAAAAACCTGAATGATTGCTCCCTTAGTAGTTGGAGAAAAGCGTTTCATTTATGTTGCTGCTTACATCCAATATTTTATGGAAATTGGTGATTTATAGAGCCATTAGAGTCATAGAGCTGTACAATTTGCAAACAGACCCTTCAGTCCAAATGGTCCCTGTTGACTAGAAGTCCTAAATTAATTGAGTTCCATTTGCCCAGCATTTGGCCCATATGCCTCTGAATTCTTCCTATTCAAATGCCCATCCAGATGTTTTTTAAATGTTGTAATTGTACCAGCCTCCACCACTTCCTCTGGCAGTTCATTCCATACATGCATCACCCTCTGTGTGAAAATGTTGCACTTGTGTTTCCATTTAAACCTTTCCCTTCTCATTTTAAACCTATGCCCTCCAGTTTTGCAGTTCCCTACTCTGGGGAAAAAAAACCTTGGTTGTTCTCCTTATCCATGCCCCTCATGATGTTACAAACTTCTAAAAGGTCGCCCATCACCCTCCTCTGACACTCCAGGGAAAACCACCCCAGCCTTTTCAGCCTTTCCCAAAGCTCAAACACTCCAACTCTGGTGATTTCGTTGTAAATCTTTTCTGAACCCTTTCAAGTTTTACATCATCCTTCTTGTAGCAGGGAGACCAAATTGAATGTAATATTCTAAAAGTGGCCAAACCAATGTCCTGTACAGCTGCAACATGACCTCCCAACTCCTATACTCAATGCACTGACTAATAAAGACAAGAATACTAAACATCATCTTCACTGGCTTCTCTGTCTGCGACTCTACTTTCAAGGAACAATGAACCTGACCTTCAAGGTCTCTTTGTTCAGCAGCACTCCCCAGGACCTTACCATTAAATGTATAGGTCCTGCCCTGAAATTAGATGATGAAAACCGATGTACGAATCAACTCAGAACTAATACTTCATAATCGGCTAGGTACTAGACTTTTTACTTGCAGGATTAATATTCCAGGTATCGTTTGTTACTAAGTATGCAAGCCTGTCAATGATATCAAATGTTTGACACTTTTTCTTCTTTCATGGGATGTGGGTGTCACTAATGATGCCAGCATTTATTGCCTGTACCTAGTTGCCCCCTTGAGAAGGCGGTGGAGAGCTGTCTTCTTGAACCACTGCAGTCCATATGCTGTAGGTTGGCCCACAATACCCTTAATGGGGGAGTTCCAGGATTTGGCCCAGTAATGGTGAAGGAAGAGTGAAATATTTCCAAGTCAGGATGGTGAGTATCTTGGAGGGGAACTTGTAGGTCGTGGTGTTCCCATGTATCTTCTGACCTTGTCCTTCGAGATGAAAGTAGCCATGGGTTTGGAAGTACTAAGAATCTTGGGTGAATTTCTGCAGTGCATCTTATTGCTGCAACTAAACATTGGTAATTGGGGGACTGAATATTTGTAGCTGCGATGCCGTTGTTTTGTCCTGGATAGTGCCAAGCCCGTTGAGTGTTGTTCGAAATACATCATCCTCACAAGTGGCGAGTATTCCATCACACCATTGACTTGTGGTTTGGTGGACAGACTTTGTGGAGTTACTCACTGCAGAATCATAACCACACTATTTAAATAGCTAGACCAGTTCAGTTTCTGGTCAATAGTGACCCCAAAATGTTGACAGTGAGGAATTCAGCAATGATAATGCTTTTTTGAATGTCAAGGAAAATAGTTAGATTCTCCCTTGATGGAGGATAGTCAATGCTTGACATTTGTGTGGCATGACTGTTATTTGCCATTTATCAGCCTAAGCCTGAATGTTTTTCAGGATTGTTCTAGAATCTGAGGATATTGTCCTGATATTGTCAATAAAGGCCATAAACTAATTTTTTTGTTTTGTCTGAGGTTCAGCTGGTAAATATATTAAAGTAACAAAATGAGCTCAATTTATATCAGTTTATATCTCCATACATGCAAACTTGTACGGTTTGAAGTTTTGTTTATGAAAATTTCATTATCAACCGCTTTCAGTAACCTATATATGTTGATAATAGATATTGTTAACGATGCTTTTTTTTGTCAAGAATCAATTTTTTATTCCGCTCTCTTTTAGGATTTATGTCCTAATTTTCACATTAATGGTTCAATTTGTGTTAATCTCCCTTTGTCTGGTTTACTAGAAGAGATTTTGTTTCAACAAAAAGCAACAGCATAATCCATTAAAATAGAGAATAATTAACTCAGTACTAGGTATTTGTAAAGCACAGGCACCGGCTGATTAATTCCTTCCTCTGGAATATTGCACTCTTCTAAATTAAGCTCTTTTATTTTATCACAGAATTCAAGGAAAGGAAGGGAAGTGTCGGAACTGGATGATGTGAAAGTTATAGAGGGATGGATCCTTGTTCCAGTCTTACACTGCTCCCTTCCACACCTCTTTTCCTGGTACTTCGACAACTGCTTCAGTGCCACTTCATGCTCCCACCAGGACCTTGAAAACTTCATTCATTTTGCCCCTCTATAACTTTCACATCATCCATTTCTGAAATTTCCCTTCCTTTCCTTGACATCTCTGTCTCCATTTCAGAGAATAAACTGTCCACTGCCATCTATTATAAAGTCATTGACTCCCACAGCTACTTTCACTACAGCCCATCACGCCTCAAGTCCTGCAAGGACTCCATCTCATTCTCCCAGTTCCTTTGCCTACGTCGCATCTGTTCAGATGATGCCACCTTCCAAAACAGTGCTGCTGACATGGCTTGTTCCTTCCATGAATGTGGTTTCCCACCCACTGTGATTGACAGGGCCTTCAATCACGTTCAAGCCATCACCCGTGCTTCCACCCTTGCCCCCTTCCCATCACTCACAAAAACATTCAAAAGATCATTCCCTGCCATTTCAGACAACTCCAGCACCAAATATATCTTCCCTTCACTCCCCACTGTCTGCATTTCAAAGGGATCATTCCTTCAGGACACCCAAGTTCTTTCCACAACCACCAACATCAGAGCCCCTTCCCACGGCACCTTCACATGTAACCACAGAAGATGCAACACCTGCCCCTTCATCTCTTCTCTGCTCACCATCCAAGGCCCTTAACAGTTGTTCCAGGTGAAGCAGCATTTCACCTGTACCTCCTCCAACCGTGTGTATTGTATTTGCTGCACCCAATGTAGCCTAATCTACATTGCAGAAAACAAACACAGGCTGAACACCTCCAGTCTGTGCACAAGCAGAACCCTGACCTTCCTGTAGCCAGTCATTTTAACACAGCGTCCTGCTTTCATGCCCACATGCCTGTCCTCAGCACGCTGCAATGTTCCAGTTAATCACAGTGCAAACTGGAGTAACAACATCTCATCTTCAGACTAGGCACTTTACAGCCTTCTGCACTTAATATTG
>NW_025972695.1:0-9537 GCF_021869965.1 Rhincodon typus
AGTTCTGAAGAAGGGTCCAGACCCGAAACGTCAGCTTTCCTGCTCCTCTGATCCTGCTTGGCCTGCTGTTTTCATCCAGCTCTACACCTTGTTATCTCAGGGACCTACATTGCCTAGTTTTGGCAAGGCCCACCAAAGCACCAGCTAATCAGACAGTTGCAAGGCCATCACAAGCTTTTGCCTAGAATCAAGGCCAGTAGCAGATGTGTCACCTCGCAAAGCTGCCAACAAATCAGAGACCAGCAGATCTTGTACTCAATAGCACCACTGGGGAGGTTGTGGCTACTGCTGGAAGGACAGCCTCCAGAATCCCAGGATCATGAAGTGACCCAGGCCACAGGTGAGTAATATTTTGGTGCTTGATGGGGGTCAGAAGCAAGAATAAAGATTTGGCTATCAGGCACGGATTGTCTTTGATTATGGGACTGACCACATACAGTGAGCCTGCAAAGTTTGGCCTACCATGCATTCCGCATGGTGACCACTATGTTTGCAGCCAGATTAATACCAGCAGCATCAGGATGAGGCCCTTTGTTGGTCATTATTTGGTTACATGATGCCCTCAATGGGCACTGGGCCTGAAAGATCGAGCACGGGATATACTGCCCAGAATTTAATTCTCGTGGAGATGGAAAGGTGCAACATTCAGGTATGACACAACTCCACTAATGCAAATGCCCTTTTTTCCACAAGCTTGCCACCAGTGACAGTGAAAGTTTCTGCCCTGGGACTCACATACACATACACACATTTATGTATATATATCGGGGAGTTTATTGACAAAGGTTTAGGCCATGTTTATTAGCCCCAGATAGGGCAAGCACCGAGATGGGCATGCACAATAAGTCATGCTGCTGGCCAATGTGTTCCTTTGTCTAAAGTCTACACCATTTTCCCCTCCACAATGTTGGGCCATTACTGGGGATGGTTTTTCAAGTCACAGTGTCATAGAGTCACACAGCATGGAGACAGGTCTTTGAAATGTTGTAATTATACCCATCTATTCAATATTTTCAAAAAGTTAGCAAGAGGACATCCCCATGGGGTGGCACAGTGACTCAATGGCTAGCACTGCTGCCTCACAGCGCCAGGCACCCAGGTTCAATTCCTGACTTGGGCGACTGTCTGTTTGGAGATTGCACATTCTCATGTGTCTGCGTGGGGTTCCTCCAGGTGCTCCAGTTTCCTTTCATAGTCCAAAGATTTGCAAGTTAGGTGGATTGGCTGTGCTAAATTGCCCATATTGTCCAGGGATGTGTAGGCTAGGTGGGTTAGCCATGGGAAATGTGGGGTTGCGGGAAATAGCCGAGGTCTGGGTCTGGATGCAATCCCCTTCAGATGGTCTGTGTGGACTCGATGGGCCAAATGGCCTTCTTCCGCACTGTCAGGGCTCTATGATTCTATGATCTCGAAGCATTCTGGTTTTTTAAGAGTCCACCTGTCATCCTTAATTGGATACTGAACGCAGACTCTGGTCAACTCAAGGGAAATTGCTATCAGGTGATTGTTCCTCATGCAGTGCAGGGTTGTGACACCCATTTGATCCTGATGTCAGAGTCCTGACCAAACCCTAAAGCCAGACTTGTTTTAAAAGGTGTGAGAGTTTGAAAGAGTAAATGCTGAGGACGTACATCCTAACTTTATTTTCTTCTGCGCGGATATTTGAGGTCTGTGCACGACAGCAACTTCCAAAACCATACATCCATGGGGGAATGGCATTGGCATGCCAGTCGGTGTGTGCAGAGCAGCTTTTCAGCTTAGAGGGAACATTCCTGAGGGGTGGATTAGGAATGGCCCAATATGATGATGTCATATGGATTTGTGTGGGGTGACAGCTTTGAACGTTGAGGTCTCTCATGTCATCTCAGTAACAATGGGGCAGCTTGCTGGATCAGTGGAAAGCACTGTTGCCTCACAGCGCCAGGAACCTAGGTTTGATTCCAGCTTCAGGTGATTGTCTGCATGGAGTTTGCACATTCTCCCTCTGCCTGCATGGGTCTCCCCCTAGTGCTCCAGTTTCCTCCCACAGGCCAAAGATGTGCAAGTCAGGTGGATTGGCCATGATAAATTGTATGTAGTACGTAGGGATGTGTAGGCCAGGCGGATTCGCCATGGGAAATGCAGGGTTACAGGATTAGGTTAGCGGGGTGTGTCTGAGTGGGATGCTCTTCGGAGGGATTCTATGATTCTGTGAATGGCTAGCAGACTAATGTGACTTGTACCTTGTTGCTGTAAAGCAACAGCTACATCTTGTTTAATACAAGTGCGTCTTCCTGCTGGACTACCAAGCGGTTTTCCTCTCCCACACTGGACCAACCTGCCCTTGTAGATCCCTAATGGGAAAAGGAAGATGGCAGTATCCTGCATCCAATTGAACGGCGCTGATATTCCATCATACAATGTGGAACCCAGTGGTGGGCCTAAATTTGTCTAAATGCTAAATAGCAGGCAATGGAGGTCTGAAGAACCAGTCAGACCTAGATGGTTGCAAATTACAACAATTGCCAATAACCTTTAGGAGACATCCTGATTTAAGGGTCAGCCGGGAAGTGGACAAACATTGGAGGCTCCATTTGTGAAGTTGTAATTACTGTTGGGCAAGAGAAAACTTTTTAAAAAAAACGTGCAGTAATAAGCCAGAGCTGGAAGTGAGGGAATTACTTACAGCTTAGTCATCACGAGAAAGTGGGTATCATGAGGCATGGCTACAGTAAATGAAATCAAAAGCCACAAAAGCAATTTAAAACAACATAGGGATGTGTAGCAACAAGGTTGCAGATGCCACAAAGCCAGAAGTCAAATTTGCAATACTAAAGGGGTAATTTAGAAGCCTAAGCAGACAAAGTCTAATGGAAGAACAAAGTTAGGAGGCAATTGAAAAGGTGGGAGACCCATACCCCAAAACCATGTACAGTCAGGAAGAATCTATTAAACCACAGGCAGCAGGACTCATCAGGAGAAAACTGTGAAGCACCAGGAATTAGTACTGCAGCAGGTAGCTCGAATCATTGAGAAAAATATGTTAACGGGATGGAATTTATTTTGCAGAAAATAGAAGAAGAGTGGGATTAATTTGGTACAGCTGAATAGGGGACAGAAATAATTTATTAAAACTGCAACTTTTAGGATTCGTTGAGATAAGTCACAAAAAAAGTGGAAATCCTCCATTTTGACTGTAACAATACAGAAAAAGCTTCTGGCACAGCAGCACAAAGGACAGCATTGCTCTTCTGCAGAAATAAGTCTTTAAAGTCAACACCATAAGATTTGAGCACCACTTGAACACAAAAGAGTTTAATGATTTCAGTTAACAATTCATGTAATGAATTAATACTTTAACAAACTTGTCAATTTGTTGATATAATACAATCTATTATATCAATTGTGGCAATTGTATACATAAAACATTTGAGAAAATGTTCATTTCACAGACTGGCAGAGACTGAAAGTTGTATTTAATATGCACATAATTGTCTTCTTAACATTTTACTTTTGTTCTAGGTGTCAAAATAAGAGGAACCAATCTCCATCAACCTTTTATAAGCACATACTGAGTTTGGAATTAAGTCTTATCCTGGCAATACCTGTTCTTCCAGGTTGCAACACAGCGAAAGATTTATCTTTTGGAACTCTGCACCTAATAAACAGTTGAAGGAAATTTATACAAATTTGAGCTCACTTTATAAAAATCCCATGCAAAGACTTATTCAATATACAGTCTTAGCAATTTGGGATCAAACTCATCCCAGCTATAGCATAAATCTGGCACCCACTGCTGAATATGCTTCATTTTTACATTGCTTGCATTTCACTTTAACAACTAGAGACAATGCAACCTTATTGTTAAAAGTTATCACCTTTCACTCATGAAGGCATGGGACGGAACCTGGTTTTGCTTTGACTAAGTGCCAGTTTCGTTCAGTTTCACAGAGAGTTTTTCTCTGCAAGTGAGTATTCTCACCACATCTTATCAGAGTTGCCTCATTTACTACCTACCCTGCACCTAAGGCACCCTTCATCCAATTCCAGCCTAATTCTACCTGCTGTTCCCACTCACAGGTATCCTCTAAAAGCTCAGGTGTCACTGGCATCCGTGCCATTGTTAAAAGGCTGCTGTGCATGCAGACAAATGTTGGCAATCCGCCATTGTCCCCATTCTGGCAACATAATGGCACAGCAACCACAGCACCCCATTGGTCACGGCACACAGACAGGACGACTGACACTGCCTTACACATACAACCACATTCTCTCACTCTAGTCACCACTTAACCACCAGGCCATACAGTTTAATGCAGGTATGTGTTTAGCAATATCCTATCCTCCCACATTCTCTGAGTCATTCTGTCCCAATACTGTCTGAAGAGCTGCATCTTACCATTGTCCAGTTTGGGAACATCACATACAAACAAACCATCAGGCATTTCCAAACGTGAGCTTCTATTTAGAGCCAGCAGAAGCAATCACAAGCAAAATGGATGGAGGTTGCATTTTGCCCCTACAATGCAAGCCAAAGGCTGGCACGATGACCAAGGACTGTGTCACAGTCCACAATTCCTGGAGGCCCAGCGCTCAGCTACTGCAAATGAGTGTCAGTCAGGTCCTGTCTGGCTTACAGCACTCAACACAACTGAGCTCAAAGAGAAATTCCTCCTGCTCACTGTCCTCATCCTCATCCTCCTCGAAAAACTGTTCTCTTTCTCCCAGGTTCTCAGCATCTAGCACATCATCTCATTGTCTCCTTCAGTTGCGCAGAGCCCAGCAGGTCAGGATGATGCAGTATTCTCTGTCAGAATATACTAGATGGCAGCGCCCAGGAACCAGTGGACCTGCATCTTCAGCAACCTTTACTCTAGTCTACCACAGCCCTGGTCGAAGCATAGGCACCATCTGATCTGTGTTCCACATCAGTTAGGGGACTGTGCAGTGGTGTCTTGTGTGCCATAATCACAGTGGGTCGCAGTTATCTCCCAGTAACCGGTGTTGTAGGGCTCCAAGACCCTCAATGGGACCAGGTACATGAGAGTGCTCCAGTATGTAATAGTCATGGCAGCTGGCACGGGAGTGGGCACGCACTTCCAGGAAGTGGTAACAGATCATCCAAACATTAATGGAGTGGAACCGTTTTCTACAAATGAACTTTACAGTGCAGTGATATGGCCCACTCAGTGATGGCACCCCACACAAGGGAGAACCCAGCTGTGTTTCTGAATCCAACTGCTCAGACTGCAGCATTGGCCTTATCAACAGGAGATGAAATGATACACTGTGACCTTGCTTTTTTTTTTATATTCATTCGTGGGATGTGGACAGTGCTGGCTGGCCAGCATTTTTTGCCCATCCCTGGTTACCCTTGAGAAGGTGGTGGTAAGCTGCCTTCTTGAACCACTGCAGTCCACATGACCCACAACACCATCAGGGAGAGAATTCTAGAATTTTGACCCAGCAACAGTGAAGGAATGGTGATATATTTCCAAGTCAGGTGCCCATGTATCTGTTGCCCTTGTCCTTCTAGATGGAAGTGGTCGTGGGTTTGGAAGATGCTGTCTAAGAATGTTTGGTGAATTCTTGTAGTGCATCTTGTAGACAGTACACATAGTAGCTACTGAGCATCACTGGTGGAGGGAGTCGATGTTTGTGAATGTGATGCCAATAAGCAGGCTATTTTGTCCTGGATGGTGTCAAGCTTCTTCAGCATTGTCAAGCTTCTTGAATATTGTTGGAGCTGCGCCTATCCAGGCCCATCACACTCCTGACGTGTGCCTTGTAGATGATGGACAGGCTTTGGGGAGTTAGGAGGTGAGTTACACACTGTAGTATTCCTAGCCTCTGACATGCTCCTGTAGCCACTGTATTAATGTGATGAGTCCAGTTGAGTTTCTGGTCAATGATAACCCCAAGGATGTTGATAGTGGGATTTAGTGATGGTAACACCATTGAATTTTCAAGGGGCAATGGTTAGATTGTTAATTATTGGAGATGGCCATTGCCTGGCATTTGTGTGGTGCAAATGTTATTTGGTACTTGTCAGCCCAAGCCTGGATAACGTACAAATCTTGTTGCATTTGAACGTAGACTGCTTCGGTGTCTGAGTCACGAATGATGCCAAACATTGTGTAATCATCTGTGAACATCCCCACCTCTGACCTTATGACAGAGAGAAGGTCATTGATGAAGCCACTGATGATGAGATGGCATCGGTCACTATACTGACACATTTGTGACTGCACGACTGAGAGATCGTACATGGGTTACCTGTTGCTCCCTGGTGAAAGCCTGTCACATAGAAGTTCAAAAGGACTGTCACCTTCTTTGCTATTGAGAGAGGATGATCCCCCATTCTTGTAGCCCTCAGGTACCACTCTAGCATCTGGCATAGTTCTAGGGATATACAGAGCTGTGCCTCACTTGCCCTAGGAAATGGATTTGGAGAGAAAATTTGTGAGGCCCTGGGGCTGGGACCTCGGCCTGTCCTGGGTGCTCCTCATCTTCTACGGTGACTTGCTGGTGCTTCTGGGTTTGCTGTCAGCCCTGGTCCTCCTGCATCTGCCTTTGCCTTCTTAGCAAGACAGCTCACAGCAACCAACATCTTCTTGGCAGCTGGGGTCATCTCTCTTACTGACAATGACTAGTGCTGGAAGAATAGGAAACAAAACAGATTCTCCACTCTGAGGACAGTCAGTGGTGACATATCCTGAACCCAAGGGCTGCACACACTCTTCCATGCAGTGTGACATGCTGCACCCTGATAATGAGGGCTAGGTCTCCATCATTCATTCAGCTTCAGCCTCAGCATGTGCACCAACTTGGTGAGTGACCAACACATTACATTCAAAAGGAAGTGCCTACTGCGCTCAGACACTCACTCCTATCCCAGACTCACATCAACCTTAAAACTTATCATTGTATCTCCCAACCTACCGTAAACTTATTGTATTTTCAGTGAAGTCCAATATAATACATACAAAACAAATGTTGAAGAGATCTTCATTGCCCCCCACAGCATCCTTGCAAGCTTGAGGAGTTTGACCAATATTCAACTCTTTTGGAGGCATTACTACTAAATTCTGCATCACTAAGATGCCAATGTTTAATTTGCAAGGACCAATGGAATGGTGCAAATTGCCTTTGATGAGCATTCAAAACCTAAGCACATTAACTCTGAGTGTATTGCACATGAATTATGAAATAGTAGTAAATTAGATGTAGCTGCATTTGGCAAGCTTATGCTTCATGCTGTAGATTTCTATGACTCTAATCTGATGCTAACTCCACCCACTCTAGGCATGATCACAGTTGTTTTCTATTTGCCATAGCATCTACTGAACAGCAAATGATGGCAAGGAATGCAGTTTACAATGGACACATCTAATGCTGGGCACTGTCTGTTTGCCAGAAGCCCTCATCTAATCCCTGAGTCTCTGTGTTCTCACTTACCTCGCACTACCTGGGCAGCCCACTTCCATCTATTTTCCCTCTATGGAAGCTTACCACACTGAACTTTACCTCCAACCTTCCTCATTTCCCTTGAGTCTTAACATTACAGTTTACTGATGCTAAGCTTGGTCCTGTACTACACCACCAGGAGGCCACTGGAGTGGTCACTACTAATGACCCCTCTCCCTGTGCATGCCATACCCCACAATGCTATGTATACTCTGCCCAACAACCTCTTTTCACCCTCCCCGTCAGTACTTTTGTCCCACCTCCACACATACCTCTGTTTCCCTTCCCAACCTGATTGCCCCATTTTTTTTGGCAATGAGGCCTCTTTGCCTTATCAGTTCCACTTGTCCCTTTGCATTGCTCAACACACAGATCTCCAGGACCATATTTGCTCCAGATCTCCGACTGACTTAGATGGACAGGCACTAGACATGACTAACCAGACCCTTAACCATTGTCTCTGCAGGTCTCTGAATGACAGTACATGATTCTCCCAATGCTGTGATGGCTCTACAGGAATGGCCATTGCCCACTCCCAGTCTGTAGTCAGATATATTTCTTGACTGCAATGGCCCAAGCAGACAACTGACCATGGACTGTGTGTGGACTATGCCTTTGACTGACAACACTGGGACTTCATGACCATGCAGGCAGCTGACACATGCTGTAGGTGCTAAGATTAACATCGAGATGTGCCATGAAGCAAGATATACCCCCGCTATCCAGATCCCCATTGACAAGAACAACCAGCAGCCTCTCTGTGTGCCTGTGCATTAGACCACATGAATATGGCAGTACTGACAGCCTTTAGACTCTGTCTAAAGATCAATCCACTAACAGAAATGTCAAGGCAAGGCATAGATGTTGCAAGCATGCAGCTAAGCATGAAGTAACCAAGCACTAAAAGAGAAAGCAAGCAGCCCTGAGATGCAGCCTGGTCCAATCTGTGAACTGGGTGCCTACCTCAGTGTGTAAACTATCCTCGCAGTAGCATTGCAATGCTAGGTGCTGACGCACTCTGAAATATAGGTCTGAACTTCACAGGCATCATGCAAGTGAATCAGACAGTTCCTGTGAGGATCTTGAGGGGTTGGCAATTATCAGATGCAAATGTCTGTGGATGAGGGGTACATGTAGCTGGTACCTATGAATCATGCTCTAAGATGCTTTTGCATGGTGAGCAATATGGAGGCTCTCCACAGCCAGTGGTGAGCTGACGTCACCAGGTACCTACCCTGACTTTCACTTTGAGAATTTTCAGTGTCTAGTCTGCCTGTGGTGGCTGATACTATAGAAAACTGCATGTTAACAAGATAATATTTGCATTTAAATATTTGCCATCTTTCCCAGAATACTGACGGAAGCGATGGAGGGAATTGCTAGGACCTTATATGAAATCTTTGTATCCTCTTTAGTCACAGGAAAGGTCCCAGAGGACTGGAAGATAGTTGTTCCTTTGTTTAAGACAGGCAACTGGGATAATCTGGGAAATTACAGGTTGCTTAGCCTAATGTCAGTGATAGGGAAATTATTGGAGAAAGTTCTTACAGATAGGATTTACTCCCATTTGGAAAAATATGGACTTATTAGCAATAGGCAGCATGGCCTGAAGAAGTGACAAAGATGATTGATGAGGGCAGGGCTGTAGGTGTTGTCTACATGGACTTTAGCAAGGACTTTGACAAAGTCCCTCTTGGCAGGCTGATACAGAAGGTGAAGTTACATCAGATCCACAGTGAGCTGATAAGATGGATACAGAATTGGCTTAGTCATAGATGACAGAGTAGTGGTGGAAGGGTGCTTTTCTGACTGGGGATCTATGAGCAGTGGTAATCACAGGGATCAGTGTTGGGACCCCTGTTGTAACACATATAAATGATTTGGAGGGACGTAGGTGGTCTGGTTAGTAAGTTTACAGATGAAACAAAAATTGGGGGAGCTGTGGATAAGGTGGATTGCCAGAGGATACAGCAGGATATAGATAGGCTGGCGGATAGAGATGGAGAAATGGCAGATGGAGTTTAATCTGGACAAATATGACATGAGACAACAAGGTGCAGGGCTGGATGAACACAGCAGGCCAAGCAGCAT
>NW_025972696.1:0-9536 GCF_021869965.1 Rhincodon typus
TTCTTCTTAAATAGTCTCCTGGTAATGAGGATGACCTTCTTCCCCTCCAATATTGGGGTCCTGAATGTTGGATCTGCAAACTCTGCCACAAGTGAGAGAAGTGGTGTTTGCTGAAGCAGATGGGCAGGATGGGCTTCTGGAGACACTCAAAATCGTTGGCTGCTTCATGGATGTTCTTCTCCAAATTAAGTGGTTTTGGCTTAGAGAGTCCTACAGGTCAGCAAGGATATCTTTGAGGACAGATTTAAAGAGATGCTCAAAATGTTTGCTCTGCAACCAAGCTCAGGGTAAAGAGCTTGCTTTGGAATCACAACCAGTGCCTCAACACTGGGCATGTTGGCCTGAGAGCAGATACTGATATTGAAGCGATATTTTGACTAGTGCCCCTCGTTTTAATGGGTATTTGGTGTGTACATTTTCTATATCTCAGATGTATACAAGAGGACTATAACAATGCTACCTTATAAACCATGAGCTTGGGATCAGGTTTAAAGTCTTTGTTATCAAACCCTCTGTTTACAGAGTTCACAAAGTGTTAGAGACTTGAAGGAGCTAGAGAAGGTAGAAATCATGAAGACAGGTTTAATATATTGTGATGTTGTGGAAACACATGTAGGCAGTTTTGTGATGGACAGAATGTGGAATTAAAACTTCAGCTCAGGGTCAGTTTAGATATTGAAATTGCATACAGTCTGGTTCAGCTTGAAACAATAACCAGGGAAAAGGATAGAATTGTTGGCAAGGAATGCTGGCTGTAGTGAGCGTCAAGGAAAACGTTTTAAGATTTTTAGTGCGGTAGTCTGCTGTCGGCACAGAAGATGTAAGACATCAAAGGAGAAGTAGTTTATTGAGCCCATTAATTCTATTCTGCCTTTAATGAGATCATGGAAGATGTGGTTATCCTCAATTCCACTTTCTTGCCTTTTCCCCATGATCCTTGATTCTCCTACTGGTTAAAAATATCTTTTATTTCGGCCTTGAATATTCTAAACAACACATCCTTGACATCCATCTGTGGTAAAAAAAATTCCACAGGCTCACTACCCTCGAAAGGAAGAAGTTCCTCCTCATCTCTGTTGTAACTGAGTGACCTGTCGCTCTGAGATTGTGCCGTCTTGTCCCAAACTCTCCCACAAGGGGGAACATTCTTTCCACACCTATCCTGTCAAGTCCCTTAAGAAGCTTATGTTTCAGTAAGGGCACCTCTCATTCTTCTAAACTTCAATGAGTACGGGCCCAACCTACTCAATTTCTCCTCATAAGATACTTGCTCCATACTCGGTATCAACTTACGAACCTTTTCTGGAGTATCTCCAATACCAGCATTTTCCTTAGAAACGTGTCACAGACAATGGAAGAGTCCATCCGGGCCAAGAATGCCGCTATCACTCTCATCAGAACACGGGGCTGTCTCTGTTGAGAGACTGGTGATTCTTATGAGGGCCAGACCCACCAATTCACTGATGAGATACTAGATAAAGGTTCTGATCTGAGTGATCAATCATTTTAAACCTGAGTGAATTTCTCTGAGCCAGGGTGAGAAGAGGATGAGGAACTGGATTCACCCTTGGACCTAGTTCCCCTCAGTAAAGTAGGAGGGCCAAATGGACCACAGGATAGTGGATGAACAGCTGCTACTGAGGATGAAAACTGCCTAGAAACTGGGAGGTGAGGGTCGGTAAGTGTAACTGAGGCCATGAAAAGATCAGTCATGATCTTACTGAATGGCAGAGCAGACTCAAAGGGCCAGATGGCCTATTCCTGCTCCTAGTTCTCACGTTCTTATGTACTACCAATGGAAGGCACATCTCACAGCACTCCTGATGGGGACATCCTCTGTTCCACCTCTCTGCCATTGACACCAAAAAGCATCACCTTACATTTTTCTGCATCAACTTGCATGGGTCACTTGTCTACCCATTTTGTCAGCCTATCCTATATAGTATGTGATTAATATCATTACTGCTGTTGCCACTCTAGGCTTTTTATCAGTGGCAAATTTTGAAATTTTATTCTGTAACCCAAGATCAACTCATTCATATTGGGCAAATAATGCTCTTGAGCCTGTATTATTTACCAATCAAATCTACATCTTAAGTAGCTATACATTTTGCTGTTTAACTACAAATTAACCTAAGATATTAAAATCTCCCATCAATGCATATTTTCTGGCTATTCCGTTTAGGCTCCTTTTGTTACAAACACATTATGGTTTTTCTGCCAACATTTATAGATTATAATTTCAAGATCAATTTCTGCAATGAAATCTACTTATGTAAACTTACCACTTTGCACCCTGACTCCCAGTTCTGTTGTCAATATATTAATCTAGTCCACAACATTAGTCCAATCCAAGTCATGCATTCCAAGTATGGAGTATAAATTATTTCATTCTAAAACTGAAGAGACTGGGCAAGAGAGTGGCTCTGGAATGGAAGATGGATAGGGAAGGAAACATTTTTATGTGAGAAGGAGGATGAGAAGAGGTTGTAGACTTGCTCGCTGAGCCAGTGTGTTTGATTGCAGACGTTTTGTCACCCTGTTAGGTAACATTGTCAGTGAAACTCTTGTGAAGTGTTGGTGTTCTGTCCCGCTTGTTATTTATTTGCCTTGGTTTGCTGGGGTGGTTGGCATCACTTCCGGTTATGTTTTTCAGTGATTTGTATATCGGGTCCAGTTTGTTGATGGAGTTCCGGTTGGAATGCCAGGCCTCAAGGAATTCTCTGGCACGTCTCTGTTTGGCTTGTGCTATTATGGATGTGTTGTCCCAGTCGAATTTGTGTCCTTCTGTGTCTGTGTGTATTGAAACCAGCGAGAATTGGTCATGTCTCTTAGTGGCTAGTTGATGTTCATGTATCCTTATTATCAGTTTTCTTCCAGTTTGGCCTATGTAACGTTTCGCGCAGTCCTTGCATGTTTTTTTTGTATATTATGTTAGT
Organism: Rhincodon typus; assembly: GCF_021869965.1. Lineage (NCBI taxonomy): Eukaryota > Metazoa > Chordata > Chondrichthyes > Orectolobiformes > Rhincodontidae > Rhincodon > Rhincodon typus. The sequence continues at coordinate 2,940 of NW_025972696.1, forward strand.
TTTAGGTTGTGGGTGTGGGATTCTTTACGTTTGTCAGTAGCTTTTAAAAACTCCTTTAAAATAAGTGTTCCTGTTCTGCTTTGCACAATTATGGGTTGTAGCTACCACCCCAACACCCATAAATGGAGCTGCATCAGGACATTATTCAACAAGCCACAACACACTGCAGCAACCCAAAATTGTGAAAAGCAGAAAAGGAGCACTTATATGGAGTTTTTAAAAGGAATGGATACCCAAGAAGCACAATCTGCTATTACCTCCACTACAGACCACAACAAGAAGACGCAACATGGCCAGACAGACTAGTCACCCTACCCGACATCAGGGACATATCAGAGATGACCACAAGACTACTCAGACCCCTAGGTATAAGGGTATCCCCCAAACCAACAACCACCCTATGACAGCTACTGACAAACGTAAAGGATCCCATACCCACAACCAATAAAACTAACGTAATATACAAAATACCATGTAAGGACTGTGCGAAACATTACATAGGCCAAACTGGAAGAAAACTGACAATAAGGATACATGAACACCAACTAGCCACCAAGATAGATGACCAATTCTCACTGGTCTCAATACACACAGACAAAGAAGGACACAAATTCAACTGGGACAACACATCCATAATAGCACAAGCCAAAAAGAGACATGCCAGGGAATTCCTGGAGACTTGGCATTCCAACTGGAATTCCATCAACAAACACATTGAACTAGACCTGATATACAAACCACTGATAAACAGAACCGGAAATGATGCCAACCACCCAGCAAACTGAGGCATATGAATTACAAGCAGGCCAGAACACCGTTTCACCGGAGGCGCCCTGACAATGTTACCTGGCAGGATGTTGAAACATCTGCAACCAAACACACCAACTCGGCGAGCAAGTCTACAACCTCATCCACAACCCAAGCTACAAATCTTCTCAAAAACTTTAAAGAATGAGAAGCTCAGTGACTGGTTGTTGTTTGTGGAGACTGATGCAAGCTGACATAGGGACTAGAAGAAAGGTGAAAGTGAGAAACCAGGGAAGGGGATGAAAGCTGCCTAGAAACTGGGAAATGAGGGTAGATGGATATTACAAAGGAAACCAAGTAGCTGGAGGAAGAGAGTAAAGCTGTCTTGCAATGGGGGGAGAATGCGCAGAGAACACCACCATGACTGGAGCAGTGGCAAGAGAAGCATTAATATGATGGAGAAAGAAACTGAATAGATGGATGAAAATGAAAAGATAGCATTGTGAGCAAGAAGATTCTGTTGTTTATGGCATTACAAAAGACATTGCAAGCCATTGTCAGCCCACGTAAGCCATGGCCATTCAGCAATGTTCTTCAACAACTTTTCTATCTCTGGGTCCTAGGTACTTTAAAATGTTTCCATAGCAACCAGTGCAGTTAGCCTTCACCATTGTAAAAATACAACAAAGGAAGTTCCATACACATGAAGGGCACAAGATTGCTGTTAGAATTTCATTTCAAATTAAATTTAATGAAGCTCTTGAAGACACATTTCTGTAAGTGTTGCTTCTATTGACATAGTCTGTACTATGGTTGACAAGAATTGCTGTTAAGTTAAAGCATGATCTCAGTGAAGGTTGTGAACCATAATGTGATTCCACTATTGTTGTCGGACGCAGATGCAGAGTTTGACCAGAACAATTTACTTAGACACAATAATGATTAGCATGCAATATTAGAAATTTGATTCTGCATGGGAATGAAAAGACTATCACATATAAAGATAGAAGGATGATTGGGTGGGTTTTATAATGATCTTCACCAGTTTACCATTATCTTGCAAAGACAAATAGTTATTGTAGAAAGTATTAGAGGACAGAAGCATAGGGACAGGGAAAGGGCAATTTTACAGGAATCGTGTCTGTAGTTACATCAATTGGGAGAAATGCAGTTTGTAAGATGAAATTGAAAACATTGATATTTATGGAGGCCATTAAAATCCTGAACAGTTTGAGGAGAGCCAAGGCTGGATGGCTAGTTTGCAACAGTGTGGGCTTAATTGCCATCCAGCTGGGGTAGATATCATGAAGAACCCTTCCTTCTTAACCTCTCCCCTCACCTGAGGTATGGTGACCCTCAAGTTGGACCACTGCCAGTCATCTCTCTCTAATGAGAGAGCAGATCTGTGGTCAGGTAAGATTATGTAAACTTTACCTTATCAATTGTAGGGATATATTAAATCTGGTGAGGATCCATTTCAGTATATTTGTACTTGTGAGTTCATAAAATTAGCTTAAAACTGAGAAGTATACAGCAAGGAAAAACACATCACTAGAATTGAAATATTGCATTGTAACAACATTTCTACCTTTAAATAGATTAATTTCCATTATTGAACATTTTAGATTGTTTCTTAGTTATAATTGGAATCTAAATTTGTATCCTCTGAATCTTGCATGAACATTTAAAATATTAATTGAACAATTAAGAAAAGAATCCAACTAATTATCAAGCACATTATGTAAGTTGTTATAAACACTAAATAGCAAAAGCCAATTGGCCCACTAATGTCCCCACATACAGAAAACATATTATCTTTTTGTTACTTTGTTGACCCTTTAATTCAAGAGAGATACAATTTGTGAATTTATGAAAGGTAAATCCTGTTTGCCAATTCTGTTAATTTTTTTTTGAGTGAATAGTGGGGTACAGTAGAGTAATGGCTCATATAGTCTCTTTTGGAATAAAAGAAGGCTACTCAGTCCAAGCTTTCTTTGGAGCAATCCGGTCAGTCCCATTCCTGTTTTCTATCCCTGTAGCCCTGCAAGTTTACTTCTTTCAAGCACCCATCCAATTTTGTTTTGAAATCATTCATCATCTCTACCTCCACCATTCTCATGGGCGGTCAGTTCAGATCATTACAAATCACTGCCAGGTCTGTCCTTATATCATTTCTTCACTAAGGCATCACGTTTACTGAAATAACTGCACAGAGGCTGGTGTCCCGTCACTAAGTCACCCTTTATTTACTAGTGCACAGTATACTGGCTGTGGCCAGCCAGCTCACAGTCAGTCCTCAACTAAGGAGATTCTAATCTCCTGGTTATATTGATCAGCCAATGCTTTCCTGATTAGCCCAGATTAACAATCCTAATCAACAACCTCATAGTTAATGAGGTCCACTGGTTACAATCACTACACCCCTCCTTCCTAAGTCCGGGCATGTAGGCCTGGCCTTTCGCTTGTAGCTTATTTTGTGATGCTTTTGCCCCAGGTCTGGTTGCTCCGTCGCGGACTCAGACACAGGCAGTATGTACCAGACCATGTGCCGTCTCTTGCATCCGGAATGGATTGGGAGAATCTCCTCCTCTTCTTCTTACGGCAATGGTATTGAGTCTGCATCTATTTTGGACTCTGAGGTTTCCTCGACACTACATGAGCTGCATGGAGCTGTCCTTATGTGCTGAATGCCATTGGCATTTTGGAAATACTTGAATTCCCTGCTGGTAAATGATGTCTCATTGTCTGTGACCAATGTTTCTGGAAGTGTGCGTATTGCGAACGATGCTTGCAGCTTCTCAATCGTCATCCTAAGATTAGTGAATGAACCTTATGCACGTCCAACCACTTTGAATGGGCATCCACAATAACCAGGAACATTGAGCCCATGAAACAATGGGCAAAGTTGACATGCAACCGAGTCCAGGGTTTAGCTGGCCAATCCCACAAATGTAGGGGTGCTGCTGGTGGCAATTCTTTCCTTGTTGGCACTCTGGGCACTGCCCCACTGACACAGCTGTGTTGGCCTCCAACCCTGGCCACCATGAAAAGCTTCTTGCCAGCATCTTCATCTTGATGACTCTAGTGGAGTTTGGCCAGTATCTAGCGGTGACCTTTACTAGGGACAATCAGCCTTGCTCCCCAAAGTTATATGCCATCCTCTACAGTGATCTGGTCTCATCAAGTCCAAAAAGGTTTCAATCCTGGTTGCAACGGCCCTTCTGTTTTCCCCATTACCACTAGCTGTTTCAGTTTCACTAGGACAGGATCTTTTTTGTGTCCACAGTTAGATGTTGTCTGTGGTGACTGGAAGGGTGTCTGGGAAGTTCAAAACCAAAGTGGACTCTTCCAGGCACCACCTGTGGAGTATCTGCCAGTGGGAGGCAGCTCGAGGCATGCGCATTAGCCATTTGGCTTCCTGGACAGTGTTCTAACTTGTACGTGTATGCTCTGAGAATAAGTGCCCAGCACTGAATTCTTCTGAAGGAATGGGTGGCACCGCCTTGTCTTCGTTCAGTAGCTCTAGCAGGGGTCTGTGATTTGTTACTATGACAAATTCCTGTCCATAAAGGTGCTGGTGGAACTTTCCTGCACCAAAGATGACCACCAAACCATCTTCCTCTATCTGGGCATACTTGTGCTCAGCATCAGCCAAAATCTGGGAAGCATACGCTGTTGGGTGTTGCTCTCCGTTGGGCCACTGGTGAGCCAACACTACCCCAATACCATATGGGAAGTCATTGCATGTTAGCGCTACTTCTCGCTTTGGATCATAGTGGGCCAACATCTTAGATGACGATAGCTTCTTTTTCACTTCCCTTGGCTTCTTGGCTTCACAACCATTTCCAAGGCTGAATCTTCTTCAATAACAAGTGTAAGGGTGCCAAGACAGAGGCCGGGTTATAGATGAATTTTCCATAATAGTTCACTAACCCAAGGAAAGACCTAAGCTCCAGTATGGACATGGGAGCCGGGGCTCCTTTGATCGCCTTCAATTTCTCTTCCAATGGCCGTAACCCATTTTCGCTGACTCTGTAACCAAAGTAGGTCACTTAGAGTATCTGGGACACACATTTCTCTCATCTAAGGCATACACCCATCTGGGAGAAACGTTTAAGTACTATGTCCAAATTTTCCAAGTGCTCTTTATTGTTCTTCCCTGTTATTAGTATGTCATCCAGATAAATGGCAACCCTTGAAAGGTAGCTCTTATAAAATGTTCTCCATGGTCCACTGGAAAAGGGTGCTGGCTGATGATAACCCAAATGGCAGGCTTGTATATTAACATACACCCTTATGAGTATTAATTGTTGAGTACTTCTGGGACTCCGCATTCAATCGCAATTGCAGGTAGGCGTGGCTCATGTCCAGATTCATAAAGGACACCACCCCCCCTTCCACCGCCCCGTGGAGATTGCATACAAGTCCTCATGCAAGGGATTGGGTATTTATCCAGCTGTGAGAACAGATTTAACATCTGCTTAAAACCCCCACAAAGGCAAACTGAGCCACCAAGTTTTACAATCGGTACAAATGGTGCTGCTCGTTCTGCAAACTGCACTGGTTTGATGATTCCTTCACTCTCCAGCCTCCTGGATTTCCACCTCTACGCAAGGCAAATGGCAGTGCGTTGGCCTTGCAAAATCTCTGAATTGTGTTCTGGTTAACATGTGAAGTTGCTTTGGCCCCTTTGGTACTCCCAAACCATTCTTGACAAACTACTGGGTATTTCAATAGGACTTCAACATCGAAAAATGTTGAACCAATCCAGGTGAATCTTCCTCAACTAATTCCGTCCCAATAGGCTTGGGCCCAAGCCTTTTACTATCATCAGTGGTAACTGCACCAACTGCTTCTCATAGGAGATGGGAACGGAAGTCATACCCTTAATTTGAAACGGTTCCACAGTATATGTTCTTAGTCTGGCTGAGGTCTTGCGTAAGCTGAAAAGTTGGAGTCCTGAGTGAATCTTGTTAAAGACCGATTCTGCAACCACAGGTACAGCTGCGCTGGTATAGACCTCCATAGGAACAGGGTGACCATTTAACCAAACCTTAATTTTGATTGGCTCTGATTTGGGTGTCATTAAGCAAATTGATTGTTCCAATGCACATGTAAGCAAACTTTGCAATGTGCACTCTTCCGGATACCGCCTATGAGTTTTCTTACTCAAGTCAGGCCTTGTAGGACTCCTTTGCTGTCCCAGCAGCAACTACAATGGCTCGCCAGCTGAGATCCAAAAGAACTGTTTAGCCACTTGGCTTTTTTGTGGGGTTCTGCTGTGGCTTGGCCTAGGGTCCCTCTGCTCAGGACATGCCCAGTGTGAGACTCTGCCCTTGCCTACGCTCAAGTGGTGTTCCCTAAGCTCAGTTGGACAGGTGAGGGAGTCCACTTCCATTGGGATGGCCTGTAGCTCCCATGCTCCACTTGCTGCATTTTCTATTGACAAGGCTGGCGACAAGGCCAGCTGCAGTGCCTGTTTGAAGTCCAGTTGGGCTTCAACTAGTAGGTGCTTTTGCATGGTTATGTCACTAATCCCACATACCAAACGGTCTCTTGGCATCTCATTCAGGGTTAACCCAAAATTGCATGCCACTGCCAGTCGTCAAAAATCCCAAAACGGATTCCCCCAATTCTCTAACAGCAAACTAAAACCTATAGTGCCTCAGGATTTGAGGAGGTTTGGGCTCGTAACATTCCTTAACCAGCCCCTTCAACTCTTGGAAGGTTTTAGTGTCTGGTGCCTCTGGGAAAGTTAAGCCCCTTATAACCGAAAATGCTGTGTCCCCATGTAGTCAGGAGGATTTCTGAAGAAGGGTCCAGACCCGAAACGTCAGCTTTCCTGCTCTT
>NW_025972697.1:0-9536 GCF_021869965.1 Rhincodon typus
AACCCACCAACCTCCGGATCCAATGCATCATCCTCCGACACTTCCGCCATCTGCAATCCGACCCCACCACCAAAGACATTTTTCCCTCCCCACTCTTAACTGCTTTCTGAAGGGACCACTCTCTCTGGGACTCCCTTGTCCGCTCCACACTTCCCTCCAGCCTCACCACACCCAGCACTTTTCCACAGCATAGAGGGAGAGATGGTGGGGATAGGGGGAGGGTGGGTGAGCTGGAAATAGATGGAAACAGGTAGGGGTTTGTGGTTGGTCAATGGGAAGGGTGGAGTGGATAAGTGAGTAGGAAGAAGGACAGGTTGGGGGTAGACAGAATTTATTGCTTCAGAATGTGGGCGAAGAGCTTCAGGGATCTGACCAGAGCCTTATACAGCCTCAGCAGCCCATCTCTGCTCTTGTGTTCTCGCCCTCTTGAAATGATAACATTGCATTTGCCTTCCTGACAGCAATTGATTGGGGAGGCGATGGCCTAGTGGTATTATCGCTGGACTATTAACCCTGAGGACCTGTGTTCAAATCCAGATGGTGAAGTTTGAATTCAATAAATATCTGAAATTAAGAGTGTAATGATGACCTTGAATCCATTGCCAATTGTCTGGAAAAACCCATCTGGTTCATTAATGCCCTTTAGGGAAGGAAACTGCCATCCTTACCTAGTCTGGGTACATGTGACTCCAGACTCACAGCAATGTGGTTGACTCTCAACTGCCCTATGGGCAATAAATGCTGCCCAGCCAGTGACACCCTCATCCCACAAATGAATAAAGAAAAATAATTGAACCCACATGATAACCTTAAGAGAATCCTAAACTAGGACTCTTAAGTCACTTTTTGCTTCAGATTTCCAAAGTCTTTCCCCATTTAGAAAATAGTTTATGCTTGTATTCTTCCTGGCAGACCTACACAGTCAATGTAAATGCTAATGCTACTCTAATGTAAAAGAAAATCAGGCACTTGCCTATCAAAGTGAACATACTATGCAGGGCTTGAGTCTGGGTTGCAGTTAACGCAGTTAAAAGAAGCTTAAGGAGACTCTGAAATTCCTTCCTAGGAGATTTGATTTTGTTCCTGAGTCCTGGGAGAAGCTCTGATGTAATCAAATTGAAGGTGGTACCAGAAACATAAACAGAAATCGCTAGAAAGGCTCAGCAGGTCTGGCATCATCTGTGAAGGGAAATCAAAGTTTTGGGACTAGTAACCCTTCCTCAGAACCTTGAATGTTTTGGCTTCTGAGGAAATGTCATTAAACCCAAAATGTTAGCTCTAATTTCTCTCTACAGATGCAGGTAGACCTGATGAACCTTTCTAGCAATTTCTGTTTTTGATTCTGATTTCCAACGTGCCCAGTTCTTTCAGGTTTTATTTCAGAAGTTGTACTACCTCCTTCGAAAGCAAGCAGAGAAAGTGGTCCTTTTGTAAGCTGATATTAGACTTGGGGATGGACCTCTCAAATTTCAAATCTGATGTTGATCTTGCTTTTTGCACACCTTCTTTGTAACCGTAACTTTGTATTCCTCACTCTGTTCAATCACCTTTGATCTTTGCATGGTATAATTTGCCTGTATTGCGCCCAAAACAAAACATTTCACTGTATGTGACAATAATAAATCAAATCAAATCGATTAAAATCAAATTTGCTACCACAAGAGAGATAGCGAGAACTGCAGATGCTGGAGTCAGAGTCAACACAGTGTGGAGCTGGAGGAACACAGCAGGCCAGGCAGCATCGGTCTAGGCCCGAAATGTCAGCTTTCCTTCTCCTCTGATGCTGCTTGGCCTGCTGTGTTCATCCAGCTCTACACCTTGTTATCTTAGCACCAGTGGAGGAGAGTCGACATTTCAGGCCCTCAGGACTGGGGAGGGGAAAGGGAGCTGGGCAATAAATAGAGGGAAGAGGGGTGGGGCTGGGGGAAGGTAGGTGGGATGGTGATAGGTGGATGCAGGTAGGGGTAGCGGGGATTGGTCAGTGGGAAGGTTGGGGTGGGTAGGTGGGAGAGAAGATGGACAGGGTGTGTCAGGTCAAGGAGACAGGGTTGAGGGATGTTTGGAGATGGGATGAGGTCAGGGGTGGGGAGATTTTAAAACTGGTGAATTCTATGTTTAGGCCATCGGGCTGTAAGCTCTCAAGGCAGAATATGAGGTGTTAGTACCTTGAGTTTGCGTGTGGTGTCATTGTGGCACTGGACAAGGCCCAGAATGAACATGTCACTGAGGGAGTGGGAAGAAGAGTTAAAATGTTTAGCAACCTCCTCCAAGACTTTCAATTCCCTGGCCCCCGAAACCTCAGCTTCACCATGGTTTTCCAAACCCTGTACACTTGTATCCCCAGGCGGATGGCCTAAAAGCCCTCTGCTTCTTCCTCTCCCGTAGGTCCAACTAATCCCCCTCCACCGACACCCTCATCCACTTAACAGAACTTGTCCTTACCCTTAACAACTTCTCCTTTAACTCCTCCCACTTCCTGACACAACCTGTCCACCTTCTTCTCCACCCATCCACCACACCCTTCCCACTGACCAACGGCCACTACCCTTACCTGCTTCCACCTATCACCATCCCACCTACTTTCCCTCAGCCCCACCCATCTTCCCTCTAGTTATTTCCCAGCTCCCTTCCTCCTCCTCAGGCCTGATGAAGGGTCTAGGCCCGAAACGTCGACTCTTCTATTCCTCTGATGCTGCCTAGCCTGCTGCATTCCTCCAGCTCCACACTGTATTGACTGCTATCACAAGAGACTTACGAGATTGGATCACTGAGTATAGTCTAGAATGAGATTGATACATGTTTTGACGTTAAAAGCATCAAAGGAGGGAAATGGGAATGTGGCATTGAAGTGTACAATCAGCTACGATTATATTGAATGGCAGAGTAGGCCCAAAGAGGTGAATGGCCTACTCCATTTCCTAGTTTCTAGGCATTATTTTGATTTCTCTTTCTTCAGGTTGCACAGGTAGGATGGCTTCCCTCCAAAGGGTCATTCTGTTCCAACAAATCAATCATCCAATTTCAAGTGACATAGAATTAATTTAATTTTCATCCTTAAACTGAGATTGATGCCATTAATTCACCGCTTAATAAAGACACCAATGGTAAGGAGCATGCCTCTGTCAGATTATTCCTCTGTACCACTTTATGCTCATTGTGCTCAATGGGGAGGGCATTATCTGTTACATGTCAATGTCTTAGCTAATCAGAACCAACTTGCCAACCAATTACCAACCAAAGATAGTAGGAACTGCAGATGCTGGAGAATCCGAGACAACAAGGTGTAGAGCTGGATGAACACAGCAGGCCAAGCAGCATCATAGGAGCAGAAAGGCTGACGTTTCGGGCCTAGACCCTTCATCAGAACCAACTTGCCAATCAATTACCAACCAAGCCTTTTCTCCTACTGCCATTTCAGTAAACCATCTTGCGGTCATACTAACATTTCTGTCCTGGGCCTGCTGCAATGTTCCAAAAAAAGAACAACACAAGCTCTGAGGAACAACACCTCATTTTCTGTTCAGCCACTTTCCAGCCTCAACGTCTCAACATTGAATTCTATACCTTCAGAAACTGGCCATTTTTATGGCGAGAGGAGAGAAATTTGAAAAAGATGCACAGGGCAAATTTTTTACACCGAAGGTGGTTCATGTGTGGAATGAACTTTCAGAGAAAGTGGTGGATGTGGGTACAATTAAAACATTTTAAAGACATTTGGATTCGTGCATAAATAAGAAATGTTTGGAGGGAAATGGGCCAGGAGCAGGCAAGTGAATAAATGAACAAACAAATGAAAAAGTACAGCACAGGAACAGGCCGTTCGGCCCTCCAAGCCTGTGCTGACCACCATGCCCTAATTAATCTAAAAACAAACCTGCCATTTTTCTATCCGTATCCCTCTATTCCCTCCCTATTCATGTACCCATCTAGGCGCCTCTTAAATGTCTTCCATGTGTCAGCTTCCACCACCTCTTCTGGCCATGCATTTCAGACTGCTACCACTCTCTGCATGAAAAACTTCCCTTGCACACATCTCCCTTAAACGTTCCCCCTCTGACCTGAGGTGGGACTAGTTTAGTTTGGGTTTATGTTTGGCAAGGACTGGTTGGACCGAAAAGTCTGTCTCTGTGCTGTATGACCCTATGGCTTTTTGACTTTAAGCTTGTTCTGCATTTTTCTTAAATTCTGTCTCCCAGTCCCCACCTCTACAGCCTTGTCCTGTTTGTGTCTTACTCACTTTGCTTAATAGAGACGACCCACTCTCCTCCTTTGAAACATTAATTTACATCCATTTAACATCTTTTTTCACTTCCCCCACTATAAACAACCCCTTTGTCTATTGCACTCAGCCTCTGCCTCTCTCTAAAGTTTAACAAGATCCATTCTGCAACCCCTTTCAGTTCTGAAGATGAGTCAAACTAAACCTGAAACATTAACTCTGTTTCTCTCCCCACAGACATTGCCAGACCTGCTGAGTTTCTCCTTCATTCTTCGTGTTTGTTTCCTTTCTTCTCTGCTGTATAAATTGATGTTCCCGTTGGAATGTGGCATTCTTGCATTTGTCCTAATGAGGGAAAGGCAGAAACCTTGGGAAACAAATAATATAACAGAAAAGCCACAATGGTGTCTACCAATGACCTACAAAGACAGGGTAAGGCTGCGTTACAATGTCCACCAAATGAGTTAAGTGCTGGGAAAATGGGGTTTAAATAGTCAGGCGGCTGTTTTTGATCGTCAAGTATGCGATGGACCAAAAGGCCTTACTTTCTGTGCTGTATATCTCAATGTCTCTAAGACCACAGTTGATCAGCCCATGAATATGCTGTGTGCACCAGCTCAGCACTCACTGAAGAGAGGGAAGGACTCAATTTATAACAAACTGCACTCGGTAAGAGAGATCAAGTCTGAAGCTATAATTTCACATTATGGAATGTGGTAATTTAAATCACCTGTACTTCTGGGATTGTACTAAATTTCCAGTTAATGCTCCACGTATTCATTACTTCCCATGTAACATTGACTAGGTTATTAATTATCTGAGTAAGTGTAGTGTCCGAGACTAAAGGAAATCCTTTATTATGCCCTCATTCAAATCATTACAGTGTTATTCTGTAGCAATGATATGGCAGCAACCTCTCAGTCTTTAATCATTGTAATTTCAGCTATGTGTGACTGCCATTAGTTTTGTTCTCTTTCTATTAGAACAAGAGAATGGAGAAAGAACAAAAGGCTGTGTTTTAAAGTGGCTTTGCTTCTCAGAACAGTTTAAAGAGTAATGGACTTTCTTGATACCTGTGGGACCCTCAGTACTGTTTGTACCATGCTGCTGAGTGCAGGCTCATCAGGGAGGGGGCTGTTGGGGTGGTGTAGAATTGTGAGCTCGAGGGACGAATGCAGACCCTCCAGGTGTCAGCCCTGAACATTCCCGGAAAAAGCACGGTTAGACATAATACGGAGAAACTATTTCTCCTGTTTAGGCTGGTGGAGGGCATATAACTCGAAAAGTTAGCATTGGACATTTCAGGAGTGAACTTAGCACATACCCCTCTACACATAGGCTTGTAAAATGTGGAACTGTCTTCTGCAAATAGCAATTAACAAATGAAAATTTTTTTTTAATTGGCTGGTGGGACATGCTGCCACTGATTAGGCCAGTATTTATTGCCCATCCCTAGTTGCCCTTCAGAAGATGATGGTGAGCTGCCCTCTTGAACTATTGCAACCCATGTGCTGTAGGTAGACCCATAATGCTGTTATGGAGGCAGTTCTTGGATGTTGACTCAGCGACACCAAGGGAATGGTAATGCAGGACGCTGACTGGCTTAGAGGGGAAACTTACAGGAGCATGGTGTTCCCATGTATCTGCTGCCCTTGTCCTTCTCAATAGAAGTGTCATGAGCTTGGAAGATGCTGTCTCAGGATCTTTCATGAATTTCTTCAGTACATCTTGTCGAGAGAACACACTGCACCTACTGAGCGTCGGTGATGGAGGGAATGGATCCTTGTGGATGTGGTGCCAATCAAGCGGCTGCTTTGTCCTGGATGATGTCAAGCTTCTTGAGTGTTGTTGGAGCTACACTCATCCAGGCGAGTGGGGAGTATTCCAGAGGTATGGACACTACTTCTGCACCACAAAAGCATTCTGGGGCGTCTTTTAGTGCAGGTATGGGTGGGGGAAAGGTTGTGAGGTGCTAGGGGAAGGGGAGGTGGGGGGGAGTCACTGGGTGGATAAGAGTGAGTGTGGGAAGATGTTGTACCTGACAGCGAGAGCAGTGGATTGTAAGTGGCGGCTGCAGTAACCAAGTGAGCATGAGTGTGAGGGAGAAGAGAGAAGATGGTAGCACTTAGCCTGGTGGAGCCGAAAAGGTCATTGACCTTCTTCCTGCATAGCTGGGTAGCTTTCCGAAGGTAGGGACCGCACTGACACAAATGGCTATGCCAGAGCAGGTGGGCAGGGTCTGGTGTAATGCTCTTCTCAGCCAGTCCTTGGAGAATGGTGACAGCTCCCCTCTGATGTGAAGCAGAACCCAAATTTCCCACCACATGGCAGATTTCCCAAACTGTGCAGGGCGCGTACAGACTGACAGCACTGGATCGGGAGCTCCCTGGCCTGCAAAAGCAGGAATCCCGGAATGTCCTGCAGTGATCAGGATGTGTGGTGGCAGTGATTGGGAGATAGAGCTTAGCATTGGATAAGTGACATGCCACAGGGATGTGGCACATTGTTAATGAGTTGTGTTTGGAATGATAGCACAAGGAAACCTGCTCGGGCTGATGGAGAGAAACTCTCTGTGAAACTCGGTAGACCAACACGGAAGCTAACCTCCCATCCATGGTTTGCATGTCTTGTTGCCAAGGAAAGGCGGCCAACATCATCAAAAACCCATCGCAAACCCGGTAATGATCTCCTACAACCCCTTCCATCAGGTAGAAGATACAGAAGCCTGAACACACGCACGAGCAGGTCCAGGAACATGTTCTTCCTGGCTATTATCAGACCGATGAATGGACTCTCTAGCCTCAAGTAATGCTGATCGTACTAACGTTGATCTCGCCTAGCGCACGCCCTGTGCGATGTAACCTGTATGCCTCTATCTAAGTCTTTTTGATCTTTACATCCTTTGCTTACTATGATCTCTGCCTGTACCGCTCATAAACAAAACTTTTCACTGTATTTCTGTACACGTGACAATAAATCAATCAATCAATTGATCAATCAAAGTGGTACTTGGCCCGCTTCCTGGTTAGATTCACCCCTCTGTAGTGATGCCAGTAAGTGTGATTGTTGTTGCATAATGGGAAAAAATGTTGCACAGTAGTGGTGTCACAAAACCAGTACAGAGGCCTAGGCAAATGGGGAGACTGGTTGAAATCTCACCATGGCAACTAGGGGAACTTAAAATTAATCAACTAATAATCTGGGATTGAGAACTTGCCTCAGTGATGGTGACTGTGAAACTATCAATTGTCATAAAATCCCATCTGTTTCACTAATACCCTTCGTGGAAGGAAATGTCATAGTGTCATTGGAATCTGGAGTACAGGAAAAAGGCCTTTCTGCCCATCATGTTTGTGCCAGTCAAAAAGAGCCATCAAACTAATCTAATCCTATTTTCCAGCCCTGGCCCATAGCTTTGTATGCCTTGGCTATGCAAATGCACTTCAAAGTACATCTAAATGATTTAGCTGTTTTTACCCAATCTGGTCTACGTGTGACTCCAGACCCACAGCACTGCGGTTGACTGTTAACTGCCCTCTGACATGGTATGGAATGCCACTCAGTGCAAGGGGCAAATGAGGTTAGGCAACGTCTGCCAGTGATGTCCATCTCCTAGGAAAGAACTGAAAACATTTCTAGACTAGACAGAGTTGTCCCTTTAAGGCATTTCCATGATATTATAGTACAGGATGTTTTGGTACAAAAATATCTACCTTATCCTGAGAACCTGGGGTCACAGATTTGAGATATGGATATGGATCATTTAAGATATAGATCATGTAGGATCGAGATGCGGAGAAATGTCTTCACCCAGAGAGTGGGGAGTCTGAGGAATTCTCTGCCACAGAAAGTGATTGAGGCCAAAACATTGAATGTTTTCAAGATGTAGTTCTTCAAAACTAGTTTCAAGATCTAGTGAGATCCAGTTCTTAGGGCTAAAGGGATCAAAAGATATGAGGAGAAAGCGGGAACAGGGTACTGAATTGGATGATCAGCCATGATCATATTGAATGGTAGAGCAAGCTCGAAAGGCTGAATGGCCTACTCCTGCTCTTATTTTCCTGTGCCTCAGCCATGCTGTCTGTGTAATGAAATCAGTGCAGGGTCTTCAGTCAGTCCACTATGGGTATGTAATGTACAGTAATTTTACGAAGCACAGAACAAAAACTACGTGTAATACTGCATTCTCATAAACAGTGGTGTTAATAAAATTCAAGAGATCTGTCTCAATGAGATCCTGAGACTCTGTTTTATTGTTGTCCTGTCTAACATAGAAAATCCACAAGGCTTTCATGGTGGCCATTGTCGGGCACTAAAAGGGATAACTGCTGGTTAGTGACAGGAAGTAGGTAGTAAAATTGTGAAGGTGACAAAACAATGGCAGCTAGGGAAAGTCATATCCTTTCCTGTCATCCATCAATCTGTCCAGATTTAGAGCTGAATTACAAACTAGAATTACATAGAACATAGAACATAGAACATAGAACATTACAGCGCAGTACAGGCCCTTCGGCCCTCGATGTTGCGCCGACCTGTGAAACCAATCTGAAGCCCATCTAACCTAAACTATTCCATTATCATCCATATGTTTATCCAATGACCATTTAAATGCCCTTAAAGTTGGCGAGTCTACTATTTTTGCAGGCAGGGTATTCCACGCCCTTACTACTCTCTGAGTAAAGAACCTACCTCTGACATCTGTCCTATATCTATCACCCCTCAATTTAAAGCTATGTCCCCTCGTGCTAGCCATCACCATCCGAGGAAAAAGGCTCCCACTGTCCACCCTATCTAATCCTCTGATCATCTTGTATGTCTCTATCAAGTCACCTCTTAACCTTCTTCTCTCTAACGAAAACAGCCTCAAGACCCTCAGCCTTTCCTCATAAGACCTTCCCTCCATACCAGGCAACATCCTGGTAAATCTCTTCTGCACCCTTTCCAATGCTTCCACATCCTTCCTATAATGCGGTGACCAGAACTGTACGTAATACTCCAAGTGCGGCTGCACCAGAGTTTTGTACAGCTGCAACATGACCTCATGGCTCCGAAACTCAATCCCTCTACCAATAAAACCTAACAGACTGTACGCCTTCTTAACAACGCTATCAACCTGGGTGGCAACTTTCAGTGATCTATGCACATGGACACCGAGATCTTTCTGCTCATCCACACTACCAAGAATCTTACCATTAGCCCAGTACTCTGTATTCCTGTTACTCCTTCCAAAGTGAATCACCTCACACTTTTCCGCATTAAACTCCATTTGCCACCTCTCAGCCCAGCTCTGCAGCTTATCTATGTCCCTCTGTAACCT
>NW_025972698.1:543-1094 GCF_021869965.1 Rhincodon typus
GTTAACTCTGTTTTCTCCTCCACAGATGCTGCCAGACCTGCTGAGCTTTTCCAGCGGCTTTGTTTTTGTTCCTGATTTGCAGCATCCACAGTTCTTTTGGACTCTAACCTGGTGTTGTGTCACTTTTGACTTTAAAAATACTCAATGGATCCTCATTAGCAACAAAGCTCTGTATAAGAAGTTCTCTATTTAATACTATAGCTTTGGTGAAAATCCATGAGAAAATGAGAGAAATGTAGTTAACCCTGATTTCTTCTGTTCTAGACTGATCACGAAAACAGCTTTAAGTAATATTTCTCTTACTAACATACCCCTATTTTGACCATAGAATCAGGCAATTTAGGTCTACCATGCCATTAATCCTTACAATAATAGAGAATATGCATGTACATGAGGACTTGGTGGGCAGACCATGAGAAAAGCCAGAACAAACATTAGAAAATCTCCAAATAAAAACCGAAAGAACTGCGGATGCTGTAAACCAGGAACCAAAACAAAGTTGCTGGAAAAGCTCAGCAGGTCTGGCAGCATCTGTGAAGGAGAAAACAGAG
>NW_025972698.1:1594-5518 GCF_021869965.1 Rhincodon typus
CAGGAAAGCTGACGTTTCGGGCCTAGACCCTTCTTCAGAAAATGGGCCTAGACCCTTCTTCTGAAGAAGGGTCTAGGCCTGAAACGTCAGCTTTCCTGCTCCTCTGATGCTGCTTGGCCTGCTGTGTTCATCCAACTCTACACCTTGTTATCTCATGCACACATCTATATTTTGTTATAATTCATAACGTAATAAACCGGTCAGTTGCAACAGCAAAATTCCAGACCACAATATCGATCTCATACATTTTGATCACAGCTAAACAGAACAAATTCAGCAAGCTATGTCAGATGATGACTACCTGCAACAGCTCAATAAGATCATCATGAATGGATGGCTTGAATGCATTAAACATATCCCTCAGAAAATGCATTGATTCTTTTCTTTCAGAGATGTGTTAGGACTGTTTGAGAATGTAATCTTCAATGGGAAGCTGGTCATAATTCCACAAATTTTAACTGAAGAAATGCCACACTAGATACATATAGCTTTCAAGAGTACAGAAATAAAGCCGAGAGATCGGCATGTGAATCCATATATTGACCTGTCTTTAATAAGTATATTGATCAATTAATCAAATGGTGTGAAACATGTCAATTCCATCCATCTCAACGATCAAGAGAAGCTCCCATTCCATATAAAACTCCTTCCAAGCCCTTCTGCAATATTGTCACAGATATTTTGTCACAGACACGCTAGTGACTGACTATTAGGTCAAATTCCCTGTGGCAAGAACAAGTTAGTGGAAAGCTTGTTGGTAAATTGACCATCATATTCAGTTTTGTTTGGGGTATATCAATACATTGTACCTTACAACAGTCTGTAGTACACTAGTGCACCCTTCCAAGATTTCTGCAGGAAATGGCAGGCTCAACATATTACCTCTTCTCCTTACTACCCTCAGTCAAGCTGCGTCTTTGAACTGTAAAATCCATGATCATTAAATGCAAAGTGACTTGCTAAGATTTTCAGATAACTATGTTTAATCTACAGGCAACTCCTGACGGAAATGGTTTACCCTCACCAACACTTCTCATATTTGGGAGGCAGATCCATGCAGTCGTTCTCTCCTGTGTTCTCATCACTAACCACTTGTGCATGACACATTGTTACAATAAGGAAGAAAATTGTGCAAGAGCACAGTCAACCACCATGCAGACAGTTATCCTAACTTGAACCAGGACAACGTGTAGACGTTCATGATTTTCTTACAAACATAAGGTTTCATTGAAAGGTACTACGTCATCGTGTCCTACATAGGCCATATAACATCATAATGAACAACAATCAGGTCCTGTGAAGAATTAGGTGATGAGGGCGGTGGGGGAAGGCATCTGAACTACATATCATCAACCTCCTGTCACACAGGATGATGACTCGAATAATGCAGGTAGCATGCCAATAAACAACATATCTACAACAAATGATACGTACCCATCTGTGATGATAGATAGCACACTGCAAAGTGAAATTACACAGTCAAGTCATGATAACTGTATACATAATAGATCTAGTCATGTAACTCACCCACCAGGCCAGATTTGAATGCATGGAAACCCTCTTATACATGATTTTTTTAAGAGGGGGAAGGGGGAGGTTTTGTATTCTGGAATAAATTCTGCAACAGGCCTGTACCTTTAAGACAGATAAATGACAGCATGATATTTCTGATATAAGGATACATACCTCACCTTAAGTCACCCTTTCTGTGTAGTGCAGTCAGTGCAGCATGCATCTTCAGTCAGTGAGCTATGTGTGTCATATATAGTAACATCAGTGAACACATATCCCAGTCTAAGTGTGCGAGATTGTGAAATTGTAGTTGTGTAAATAGCTAGCATTGTAAACATACTTCAAGACATCTACCTCAACAAGGCTCTGACCCCCTGTGATATATGTTACATGGGCTAACATATAGCCTCTACAGAGTTCTTGGTTAGAGTTCTCTGCACAGTTTAGAGTTCTTACAGCAAGAGAAGGCAGGTTTGCTGCACAAAAGTGATTAATCTAAAAAACTTTAAAAATACAAATCTCACATTGCTGCATCTAAATCTCTATGCAATAAACAATCATTTGTGGAACTTTGACACACTGTTACCTATGAACAGTGTGTATGTCAACCCCTTTAAGTTCAAATGCAATTTCAGATTGGCGATGACAATGAACATGTTTGTATTGTAATCTTCTTTGGTCAGTGGAATTTCACATTCACTGAACACGAATCAGAAATTTGAGTATATTAACCATGAGCACAGCTGCCCACTAGAAGAGAAAGTTTAGTTATTTTAATCAACCTGCTCAGGCATGTTGTGACATACATTCAGAGCAGGCTGGGACTCGAACCTGGGTCACCTGGCTCAGAGGTAGGGTTCTGCTCCAGAGGTTTTATTTTTAATCAACCTGTTCAAATATGTTATACCTATTTTTGAACTGGAGTTTAGATTCCTTCACGGTTTGGTCATTTAGTTTGTAACACATTTTGTCTAGAAGTATACAAACTTTGCAACAACTGAAAACATTTAAATTTTGGGTTTACATAGTTTGCAAATGAAATACCATTTGATCAGACAGACTGATCAATGTGAAAACCATATTTCTGACCTTCTGATGAGAGTAAAAATTACCACTTACTTTTGGATGTTTTCCTGCTGCACATTCCTGGACTGGGCATCTTGTATGAATGTGGCCAGATCCATAGATCCAGCAGTAAAGAAAATCTTCATGGAAACCATGCTCCCTTCTGCCACAGTCAGTGTGGCTGTATTCTGTGATTTAACCATCCAGCAGCACAGCTGGCCACTTTAGCAGCTTTTGGGAAAGGGTACGTCTGGAAGGTAAGTGTAGGATTAAGATGGCAGTTGGTTAAGAGGTTAGATTGGTCAGGTGAGTGGGATGGGTGTGTGCCAGGTGGGTTAGGTCAGTAAAGTGCCAGGTAAGTGAAGTGGCTAAGGATAGAGGTGTTAGATGGTGAGTTGGGTGACATGCCAGGAGGTTGAGGTGCCATGTAGTTAAGGTGGGTAGGGTGCCAGGTGAATAGTTTGTCAGGGAAGTTCAAGAATCCCGATGAAGGGCCCTGACCCTTTGGGCGGCACGGCGGCACAGTAGTTAGCACTGCTGCCTCACAGCACCAGGGGCCTGGGTTTGATTCCACCCTCAGGTGACTGTCTGTGTGGAGTTTGCACATTCTCCCTGTGTCTGTGTGGGTTTCCTCCGGGTGCTCTGGTTTCCTCCCACAGTCCAAAGATGTGTGGGCTAGGTGGATTGACCATGCTAAATTGTCCACAGTGTTCAGGGGTGTGTAGATTAGGTGAGTTATGCAGGATGGGTCTGGGTGGGATGCTGTGAGGTTCTATGTGGACTTGTTGGGCCAAAGGGCCTATTTCCACACTGTAGGGATTCTGTTATCTTATATGACCTGACCCGAAATTTCGACTCTCCTGCTCCTCTGATGCTGCCTGACCTGCTGTGTTCCTCCAGCTCCACACGATATCAACAAGATTGCTCAGTTTTGGTTGGATTGGGATACGGTTTCAGGCCGAGTGGCAGGGAGGTGCTGGTGTGTTCTGTCTGACAGATGAGACAGGTCCTTGTTGGATTGGCAGGTTCAGGGTTTCAGGCTGGTGGCTGGTGAGACTGTGGAGGGGAATGACTATCTGGGGTTGGGGGGTTTTAGTCTGGTGGGGAGGGGAATGGTCAGCTTAATCAGGGGTATTACTGGGTCCAGCAGAAATGGGAAGTAATTTTGAGATGGGCTGGGGTCTGGTTGTGGATGAGGGTTGTTAAACCTGACTGAGATAACAGAGATAGTAGGAACTGCAGATGCTGGAGAATCCGGACAACAAGGTGCAGGGCTGGATGAACACAGCAGGCCAAGCAGCATCATAGGAGCAGAGAGGCTGACGTTTCGGGCCTAGACCCTTGAAA
>NW_025972698.1:6018-9535 GCF_021869965.1 Rhincodon typus
CTTTTCTGATGAAGGGTCTAGGCCCGAAACGTCAGCCTCTCTGCTCCTATGATGCTGCTTGGCCTGCTGTGTTCATCCAGCCCTGCACCTTGTTGTCTCGGATTCTCCAGCATCTGCAGTTCCTACTATCTCAGATTTTTGTTTCTGTCTATTTTTGAATTGATGCATCACGTTAGCAGTTTTCGAATCCTCTGGTACTTAGAGTCATAGTCATAGAGCTGTACAGCATGGAAATAGATTCTTTGGTCCAAGTCATCCATGCAGACCAGATATCCTAAATTAATCTAGTCCCATTTGGCCCAAATCCTTCTAAACCCTTCCTATTCATGTACCCAGCCAGATGTCTTTTAAATGTTGTAATTGTACCAGCCTCCACCTCTTCCTGTGGCAGTTCATTCCATACACACACCACTCTCTTGTGTGAAAAAAGTTGCTCTTTATTTCCCTTTTAAATCTTTGCACTCTCACCTTAAACCTATGTCCTCTAGTTTTGGACTCCCCTACCCTGGGAAAAAGTTCTTGGCTATTCACCCTACCTATGCCCCTCATGATTTTATAAACCTCTATAAGGTCAACCCTCAGCCTCCGACGGTCCAGGGAAATTAGCCCCAACCTATTCTGCCTCTCCCTATAGCTCAAACACTTCAACCCTAGCAACATCCTTGTAAATTTTTTTCTGCACCTTTTTAAGTTTAACACATCTTTGTGCAGGTTATGTGAGTTAGCAATGGGACTGGGTCTGAGTGGGACGCTCTTCGGAGAATCAGTATAGGCTTGATGGGTCAAATGGCCTCTTTTTGCACTGTAGGTACTCTATAATTCCAAGATTCTCCAGAATCCAACAATTTTTGAAAAATTGGTAGCAATGCATCCTTATCTCTGCAGCTACCTGTTTTAGAATCTTAGGGTACAGATCATCAAGGCCAGGGGCCTAATACTACTTTTTTTAGTGATGGTGATCCATAATTCTTCCCCCGTATTTTTTACTATTAATGGGATGTTAGAAGTATCTTCTGCCATAAATACTGATGCAAAATCTTTTAACTCCTCTTCCATTTCCTTGTTCTGTAAAACTATTCCAGGTTCATTTTCTAAAGGACCTGTGTCCACTGTGACCTTTCTCTTTCTTTCTATATATTTAAAGAAGATGTCATGTTCAGTGTTTATGTTCCTCACTAGCTTGCTCTCATAGTTTATTTTCTCTATTATTATCTCTTTAATTCCGAACTTATCTGAATATTCGGGGCTATCACTGACTTTGGCCTCCTTATATGTTTTTTCTCTCAATTTAATACTTTCCTTAATGGTTGGTTTATCCCTCTCTTAGAATCTTTCATCCTCACTGGAATGTATTTTTGCAGAGAGTCATGAATTACCTCCTTAAATGTCTACCAGTGCCTGCTTACTGTCACTCCTGCTATTCACCCGGTTCATTTCTGCTAACTCCATCCTCATTTCATTGTAATTTCCTTTATTTAAGTTAGACACAGCTGTTTCTGACCCAAGTTTCTCACTCTTGAACTGAATATTAAATTTTATCATTTTATGATCACTACATACTATGGGAGCCTTACTGAGAGGCCATTTATTAAACCTCCCTCATTATCCATTACAGATCCAAGACAGCCTGCTCCCTGGTTGGTTCCATGACATACTATTTTAGGAATCTATCCCACATGTATACAATTGTTGTTGCTACATTCCCAATTTGATTAAATCAATCAACATGAGGATTGAAGTCACTTATTTTTTTTTCATGCTAATATTTATTGATATTAGAGTGGCTGTACTTGAGGTCTATACAGTGCTCCTACCCAAGTCTTCTTTCATTTGCTGTTTTTAACTCTATCCATATGGACTCTACATCATAGAATTGTAAAAAAAAATGTAAAGAAGAATTGTAAAGACCCTCCTTTGTTATTATTTTGCAATTTTGATTGTGGACTGAAATGGAGAAAAGGATGCTATTAAATCTGGGGATCGTAGACACAATTTTTTTCTGTTATTCATTCATGGCACATGGGCATTTCTGGCTGGGAGAGCATTTATTGAATGTCCCGAGTTGTCCTTGAGAGGGTGGTGGTCAGCTGCTTTTGGAACTGCTGCAGTTCATGTGCTGTAGGTAGACCTTGATAGAAAGAGTACGCTACACTTTTTAAAAGCACGTTACTGAAACTTGCTGTAAGCTATGTTTACACTGCTGTTTTGTTCAAACAGTTTGAAAGCCTGTTTGTAGATGGATCAGTGCCAGCGTGTGTATGCAGAGTGAGATTTGGCTAGCAATAGATTGTTGATTTGTTTGGAGTGTTGTGGCCAGCTGTGGATGTCCAAGGCCATCAGTTTGAAAACAAATATTTGATTGGTCCTTGGATACTGAATAGCTTGTTGGTGTGAACAGTACTGGCAAAAGCCTCCTGATGTCCGCAAGGGGCAGATGGTGTGTCATTCTGTCCAGAAAACTATCTAAAGCCTGAAGAAATTCAATTCATTTTTCCTCACCATTTGCTGTAAGCTGTTAATATTGCAAACCATTCCTGTGCCTCCTGCTAAGAAGTGAAGAGCACCTGAAAAAGAGGGATTGAACAGTCGAAAATCTTGGTTAGCTCTCAGCAAACTCTGTGGACTGGAGCCAATGAATTGCTCTCCTAGAACTTTACTCCCCACTATGTATACCACTAAAGCTTTTTTGTTCTGTCGGTGTCTATCTGCAGAGCAGAGGGAATTTTCTGTCCTCGTGCATGAATCATAAAAAGCTAACATTCAAGTTGAGGGAATAATATGGAAACAATATGAAATGTTGATCTTTAATGGGAATGGAATATAAAAAAAAGGGGAACGAAAGGAGACCTTTTTGAAACATGTTTTTAGAGGATAGAGGCTGAGAAGTTGTTTCCCTTTGTTGGGGAGACTCAGACCAGAGGGCATAGGAATCTTTTTTAAGACAGTTGAAAAGGAATTTCTTATCTCAGAAAGTAGTGAATCTGTGGAATTCTTTACCACAAAGGACTGTCAAGGCTGAATCATTAAAATATATTCAAGGCTGAATCATTAAAATATATTCAAGGCTGAGACAGACAACCTTTTAATTAATAAGGGAATCAAGGATGATGGGGAAAAGGGAGGAAAGTGGAAATGAGGATTGGCAAATCAATCACGATCTCACTGAGTGGCTGAGCAGACCAAATGAGCTGATTGGCTTCCTTCTGCTCCTACATCTTGTGGTCCAATGGAATTGAATAACTCACCTCTGCTCTAAAATCTCCTTTTATGGTTGAGTCAAATTCTACCGTGTAATACAGGAAAATAATACTGGAAAGAACCTTGGTATACAAAAGATAATAGAAAACCTCAGATTGTTGTTGCTATGAGTAATTTTGGCCACATCAGTCATTGATATTTGGCACATGCAGTTCTCTTGCACTGTGATGAAGAATTTTTCTTTGAATTTATTATGAAAAACAGTCAGCAGCAAATAAATGAGCTAACAAGGTGTAGAGCTGCATGAACATACCAGGCC
>NW_025972699.1:0-4717 GCF_021869965.1 Rhincodon typus
GAGAGAGAGAGGACAGAGAGACACCAGTCAGTGTACAGATATCTCCCTGAGAGAGAGGGGGGACTGAGAGACACCAGTCAGTGTACAGATATCTCCCTGAGAGAGAGGGGACTGAGAGACACCAGTCAGTGTACAGATATCTCCCTGAGAGAGAGGGGACTGAGAGATACCAGTCAGTGTACAGATATCTCCCTGAGAGAGAGAGGGGGCACTGAGAGTCACCAGTCAGTGTACAGATATCTCCCTGAGAGAGAGAGAGGGGACTGAGAGACACCAATCATGTAAATGCTGGGGTTAGGTACAGAACTAAGTGCCCTCTGCACTGTATGATAATACTTCCTCAGTCACTTCCATTGCATATTTCAGGAAACCAGGATGAGAGATTGAAATTTATAAAGGTTTGCAGTCATTTGTGGGAGTGGGGCACAAGCCCCAGACAGTAACCACAGAGATGGGATATAAAGGATGAGTTTGTAAAAAGTGCTCGCAATAATCATATGAGATTTTAATCTCTGTATTGACTGGAAAAATCCAACGAGCAAAGGTAACCTAGATGAGGTTTTCGTAGAATGTTTTCAGGTTATTTATTTGGAACAGCATAGTCTGCAGCCAACCAGAGAGCAGGCTATGTCTGTTCTGGAACTATGCAAGAGGTAGGGTTAATGAATGATCTCACAGTGAAGGCATCTCCAGGTAACAGCAATACA
The DNA here is from genome assembly GCF_021869965.1 of Rhincodon typus. Classification (NCBI taxonomy): domain Eukaryota; kingdom Metazoa; phylum Chordata; class Chondrichthyes; order Orectolobiformes; family Rhincodontidae; genus Rhincodon; species Rhincodon typus. Next base: position 708 of record NW_025972699.1, read on the forward strand.
ATACATTGATTGAATTTCATATTCAGGGAGGGAGCATGGAGTAGATTCGAGACTGTTTTCTTAAATTTTAAAGAAGGCGAATTCTAAGAATGTGGATCTGGCAAACTGAAACTGGCAAACTAGGCAAAAGAATACGTCAACAGAGAAGCGGTGGCAGGTATTTAAGGGGATATTTTTGGAACGAGCAGAAAGTATTCTTTCCAATGCAAAAGAAAAATTCCAAGCAACAGAATGACAATCTGTGGTTAGCCAGAAATGTTAAAGATAGTATAGTATCAACTGTTTTTCAAAAAAAATACCATTTTGTATGCAGGTTGGCAGGCCTGATGGTTGGGTAGAATATTTTTTAAAAATGCAAAGAATGACTGACACACTAATAAGGAGGGAAGGGTACATGTACGTTAGAAACCTTGTCAGAAATACAAAAGTAGGTGTAAAGAGCTTCTTACAAAGAACAGTATAGCACAGGAACAGACGCTTCGGCCCATCAAGCCTGTGCCAACCCATGACGCCTTTCTGAACTAAAAACCTTTTGCCTCCACCTGGTCCATATCCCTCTATTCCCTGCCTATTCTTGTATCTGTCAAGATGACTTTGAAATGTTGCTGTTGTATCTGCCTCCACCACTTCCATTGGCAGTGCATTCCAGGTACTCACCACCCTTCTTTAAACTTTCCCTCTTTTGCCTTAAACCTATGTAAGTGACATTTCTACCCTGGGAAAAGGACTCTGAACATCCAATCTATCCAGGTCTTTTGTAATTACGTAATTTTGTCAGGTTGCACTCCCCTGTCCCACCTTCCCACCATTCCTTCAATGTTCAATTGAAAACAAATCAACTTTTTTCCAATGTATCCTCATAGCTAAAACCCTCTAAAATGAGGCAACATCTGGTAAACCATTTCAGTACCCTCTCCAAAGTTTCCATATCCTTCTGGTTGTGTGGCAACCAGAACTGCACACAATATTCCAAATGTGGCCAAACTAACGTTCTGTAAAGCTGCAAGGTGACTTGCCAGTTTTTATGCTCTGTGGCCTGATCAATGAAGGCAAGCGTGTCATATGCCTTCTTGACTAGCTTATCCACTTGTGTCTCCAGTTTCAGGGAATTGTGGACCTGTACACCTAGATTCTTCTGTATGTTCATGCTTCTAAGAGTTCTGCCTTTTACTGTATACTTCCGTTCTGCATTAGACCTTCCAAAATGCATCACCTCGCATTTCTCCAGGTTAAATTCATAGAACATAGAACAGTAACGCACAGTACAGGCCCTTCGGCCCACAATGTTATGCCGACCTATTATCCTACAAGGATCAATTTACACTGCATACCCTACATTTTACTATCTTCCATGTGCCTATCCAAGAGTCGCTTAAAAGACTCAAAATGACTCCGCTACCACTGCCAGCAGTGCATTCCACGCACCCGTCACTCTCTGTGTGAAGAACCTACCTCTGACATCTCCCCGATACCTTCCTCCAATCACCTTAAAATTATGTCCCCTTGTAATAGTCATTTCCACCCTGGGAAAAATTCCATCTGCTCTTTCTCTACCCAAGTCTCTAGCCTATCTAAATCCTGCTGTATCCTCTGGCAATCCTCCTTACTGTCCACAGCTCCCCCAATCTTTACATCATCCACAGATTTACTAATCAGACCACCTACTTTCTTCTCCACATATTTTATATATAGAGCAGGAGTTCCAGCACTGATCCCTGTGGATCACCACTGGTCACAGATCTCCTGTCTTCTTTGACCAAACCATTTCTGTGTCCGTCTTACCAGATCACCACACGCCCCAAGTAATTTCATCTTCTGCATCGACCTGCCATAAGGGACCTTGTCAAAGGCTTTACTAAAGTCCATGCAGAAAATATCCACCACCCTGCCCTCATCAATTATCTTTATCACTTCCTCAAAAAACTCGATCAAGTTTGTAGGACACAACCTCCCCTACACAAAGCTTGTTGCTAATAAGTCCACATTTTTCCCAACATGACTACATCCAATCCCTAAATATCTTCTCGAATAATTTCCCTAACACTGATGTAAGGCTCACCTGCCTGCAATTTCCCTAATTATCCCTGTTGCCCTTCTTAAGCAAAGGAACAATGTTGGCTATTCTCCAGTCAGGGATCTCATCTTTGGCTAAAGAGGATACAAAGATTTCATACAAGGCTCTAGCAATTTCTTCACTGCCTCCCTAACATTCTGGGATGGATCCCATCAGGCCCTGGGGACGTGTCTATCTTAATGCTTTTCAAAACTCCCAACACCACCTCCTTTTTCATATTGACATGACCCAGCACATCAACCTATCCCTCTCGAGACTCACCATCCACCATGCCCTTCTCCTTTGTTAATACTGATGCAAATATTCATTAAGGAATTCACCCACATGCACCAGCTTCACGCATCAATTTCTTCCTTTGTCTTTGCGTGGACCTACCCTTTCCCTTGCTACCCTCTTGCTCCACATATAGCTATCAAAAGCCTTGGGATTTTCTTTAATCCTGTCTGTCAAAATCATTTGATGGCCCCAGTTTAGCCTTCCTAACTCCTTGTTTAAGTTCTTTCCTGCTTTCTTTATATTCCTTGAGGTCTCTGTCTGTCTTCAGTCTCCTAAACCTTATGAATGGTTCCTTTGTTTTTCTGACAAACCTCACAAATTCTCTTGTCATCCAAGGTTCTGTCAATATATAAGGAAGAAAAAAGTTAACAAAGTGAGTATAGAACTTGCAGAAAGGGAATCAGGAGAATTAATGATGGAAAATAAGGAAATGGCAGATAAATTGCATTTTGCAGTGTGTTTTGCATCAGGCTCCAAGATAGAGAACACAAGTAACAATCTAGAAGCAGTGATCAGTTGGAAATAGAAGGGAGGCAGGAATATTTAAGGTAAGGAGCAAGTGGCTTAAAGGAAATCAGAGAAGAAAAGAGTCTATGTGTAATAACTCCCAGGGCAAGGACAGCACGGGGTTAGATACAGAGTCAAGCTCGGTTTACATTGTCCCCATCAAACACTCCCAGGACAGGGACAGCACGGGGTTAGATACAGAGTAAAGCTTCCTCTACACTCCCCCCGCATCAAACACTCCCAGGACAGGGACAGCATGGGGTTAGATACAGAGTAAAGCTCCCTCTACACTCCCCCTGATCAAACACTCCCAAGACAAGGACAGCACGGGGTTAGATACAGAGTCAAGCTCGGTTTACATTGTCCCCATCAAACACTCCCAGGACAGGGACAGCACGGGGTTAGATACAGAGTAAAGCTCCCTCTACACTCCCCCCCATGAAACACTCCCAGGACAGGGACAGCATGGGGTTAGATACAGAGTAAAGCTCTCTCTACACTCCCCCCGATCAAACACTCCCAAGACAAGGACAGCACGGGGTTAGATACAGTGTAAAGCTCCCTCTACACTCCCCTCCATCAAACACTCCCAGGACAGGGACAGCACGGGGTTAGATACAGAGTAAAGCTCCCTCTACACTGTCCCCCATCAAACACTCCCAGGACAGGGACAGCACGGGGTTAGATACGGAGTAAATCTACCTCTACACTGTCCCCCATCAAACACTCCCAGGTCAGGGACAGTACATGGTTAGTTCAAGAGTAATGATTCCTTGGAGGCAGTGGATTACCAATTTCATGAGCTATGGTGAAGGCACTCTGTAGTCCAATGTCTTGGATGACTGCACAGTTGAGGTTAGGCTCACAAACACTTCCGATGTGAGCCAGGCCCAAGGACTCACAGAAATGTTCCTGGCACAGGTTCTGTCGGGTGATAGAAAATGTTCATTTCACTCCTGAAAGAATAGACTGTTGCAAAAGAATATGCCCCAGGCAAACCTGAGAGGGACAGAGAGACAGTCAGTTTACAGATATCTCCCAGAGGGAAAGGGACTGATGGACACCAGGCAGTGTACAGATATCTCCCTGAGAGAGAGGGGACTGAAAGACACCAGTCAGTGTACAGATATCTCCCTGAGAGAGAGGGGACTGA
>NW_025972699.1:4817-9534 GCF_021869965.1 Rhincodon typus
GAGAGAGAGAGGACAGAGAGACACCAGTCAGTGTACAGATATCTCCCTGAGAGAGAGGGGGGACTGAGAGACACCAGTCAGTGTACAGATATCTCCCTGAGAGAGAGGGGACTGAGAGACACCAGTCAGTGTACAGATATCTCCCTGAGAGAGAGGGGACTGAGAGATACCAGTCAGTGTACAGATATCTCCCTGAGAGAGAGAGGGGGCACTGAGAGTCACCAGTCAGTGTACAGATATCTCCCTGAGAGAGAGAGAGGGGACTGAGAGACACCAATCATGTAAATGCTGGGGTTAGGTACAGAACTAAGTGCCCTCTGCACTGTATGATAATACTTCCTCAGTCACTTCCATTGCATATTTCAGGAAACCAGGATGAGAGATTGAAATTTATAAAGGTTTGCAGTCATTTGTGGGAGTGGGGCACAAGCCCCAGACAGTAACCACAGAGATGGGATATAAAGGATGAGTTTGTAAAAAGTGCTCGCAATAATCATATGAGATTTTAATCTCTGTATTGACTGGAAAAATCCAACGAGCAAAGGTAACCTAGATGAGGTTTTCGTAGAATGTTTTCAGGTTATTTATTTGGAACAGCATAGTCTGCAGCCAACCAGAGAGCAGGCTATGTCTGTTCTGGAACTATGCAAGAGGTAGGGTTAATGAATGATCTCACAGTGAAGGCATCTCCAGGTAACAGCAATACAATACATTGATTGAATTTCATATTCAGGGAGGGAGCATGGAGTAGATTCGAGACTGTTTTCTTAAATTTTAAAGAAGGCGAATTCTAAGAATGTGGATCTGGCAAACTGAAACTGGCAAACTAGGCAAAAGAATACGTCAACAGAGAAGCGGTGGCAGGTATTTAAGGGGATATTTTTGGAACGAGCAGAAAGTATTCTTTCCAATGCAAAAGAAAAATTCCAAGCAACAGAATGACAATCTGTGGTTAGCCAGAAATGTTAAAGATAGTATAGTATCAACTGTTTTTCAAAAAAAATACCATTTTGTATGCAGGTTGGCAGGCCTGATGGTTGGGTAGAATATTTTTTAAAAATGCAAAGAATGACTGACACACTAATAAGGAGGGAAGGGTACATGTACGTTAGAAACCTTGTCAGAAATACAAAAGTAGGTGTAAAGAGCTTCTTACAAAGAACAGTATAGCACAGGAACAGACGCTTCGGCCCATCAAGCCTGTGCCAACCCATGACGCCTTTCTGAACTAAAAACCTTTTGCCTCCACCTGGTCCATATCCCTCTATTCCCTGCCTATTCTTGTATCTGTCAAGATGACTTTGAAATGTTGCTGTTGTATCTGCCTCCACCACTTCCATTGGCAGTGCATTCCAGGTACTCACCACCCTTCTTTAAACTTTCCCTCTTTTGCCTTAAACCTATGTAAGTGACATTTCTACCCTGGGAAAAGGACTCTGAACATCCAATCTATCCAGGTCTTTTGTAATTACGTAATTTTGTCAGGTTGCACTCCCCTGTCCCACCTTCCCACCATTCCTTCAATGTTCAATTGAAAACAAATCAACTTTTTTCCAATGTATCCTCATAGCTAAAACCCTCTAAAATGAGGCAACATCTGGTAAACCATTTCAGTACCCTCTCCAAAGTTTCCATATCCTTCTGGTTGTGTGGCAACCAGAACTGCACACAATATTCCAAATGTGGCCAAACTAACGTTCTGTAAAGCTGCAAGGTGACTTGCCAGTTTTTATGCTCTGTGGCCTGATCAATGAAGGCAAGCGTGTCATATGCCTTCTTGACTAGCTTATCCACTTGTGTCTCCAGTTTCAGGGAATTGTGGACCTGTACACCTAGATTCTTCTGTATGTTCATGCTTCTAAGAGTTCTGCCTTTTACTGTATACTTCCGTTCTGCATTAGACCTTCCAAAATGCATCACCTCGCATTTCTCCAGGTTAAATTCATAGAACATAGAACAGTAACGCACAGTACAGGCCCTTCGGCCCACAATGTTATGCCGACCTATTATCCTACAAGGATCAATTTACACTGCATACCCTACATTTTACTATCTTCCATGTGCCTATCCAAGAGTCGCTTAAAAGACTCAAAATGACTCCGCTACCACTGCCAGCAGTGCATTCCACGCACCCGTCACTCTCTGTGTGAAGAACCTACCTCTGACATCTCCCCGATACCTTCCTCCAATCACCTTAAAATTATGTCCCCTTGTAATAGTCATTTCCACCCTGGGAAAAATTCCATCTGCTCTTTCTCTACCCAAGTCTCTAGCCTATCTAAATCCTGCTGTATCCTCTGGCAATCCTCCTTACTGTCCACAGCTCCCCCAATCTTTACATCATCCACAGATTTACTAATCAGACCACCTACTTTCTTCTCCACATATTTTATATATAGAGCAGGAGTTCCAGCACTGATCCCTGTGGATCACCACTGGTCACAGATCTCCTGTCTTCTTTGACCAAACCATTTCTGTGTCCGTCTTACCAGATCACCACACGCCCCAAGTAATTTCATCTTCTGCATCGACCTGCCATAAGGGACCTTGTCAAAGGCTTTACTAAAGTCCATGCAGAAAATATCCACCACCCTGCCCTCATCAATTATCTTTATCACTTCCTCAAAAAACTCGATCAAGTTTGTAGGACACAACCTCCCCTACACAAAGCTTGTTGCTAATAAGTCCACATTTTTCCCAACATGACTACATCCAATCCCTAAATATCTTCTCGAATAATTTCCCTAACACTGATGTAAGGCTCACCTGCCTGCAATTTCCCTAATTATCCCTGTTGCCCTTCTTAAGCAAAGGAACAATGTTGGCTATTCTCCAGTCAGGGATCTCATCTTTGGCTAAAGAGGATACAAAGATTTCATACAAGGCTCTAGCAATTTCTTCACTGCCTCCCTAACATTCTGGGATGGATCCCATCAGGCCCTGGGGACGTGTCTATCTTAATGCTTTTCAAAACTCCCAACACCACCTCCTTTTTCATATTGACATGACCCAGCACATCAACCTATCCCTCTCGAGACTCACCATCCACCATGCCCTTCTCCTTTGTTAATACTGATGCAAATATTCATTAAGGAATTCACCCACATGCACCAGCTTCACGCATCAATTTCTTCCTTTGTCTTTGCGTGGACCTACCCTTTCCCTTGCTACCCTCTTGCTCCACATATAGCTATCAAAAGCCTTGGGATTTTCTTTAATCCTGTCTGTCAAAATCATTTGATGGCCCCAGTTTAGCCTTCCTAACTCCTTGTTTAAGTTCTTTCCTGCTTTCTTTATATTCCTTGAGGTCTCTGTCTGTCTTCAGTCTCCTAAACCTTATGAATGGTTCCTTTGTTTTTCTGACAAACCTCACAAATTCTCTTGTCATCCAAGGTTCTGTCAATATATAAGGAAGAAAAAAGTTAACAAAGTGAGTATAGATCTTGCAGAAAGGGAATCAGGAGAATTAATGATGGAAAATAAGGAAATGGCAGATAAATTGCATTTTGCAGTGTGTTTTGCATCAGGCTCCAAGATAGAGAACACAAGTAACAATCTAGAAGCAGTGATCAGTTGGAAATAGAAGGGAGGCAGGAATATTTAAGGTAAGGAGCAAGTGGCTTAAAGGAAATCAGAGAAGAAAAGAGTCTATGTGTAATAACTCCCAGGGCAAGGACAGCACGGGGTTAGATACAGAGTCAAGCTCGGTTTACATTGTCCCCATCAAACACTCCCAGGACAGGGACAGCACGGGGTTAGATACAGAGTAAAGCTTCCTCTACACTCCCCCCGCATCAAACACTCCCAGGACAGGGACAGCATGGGGTTAGATACAGAGTAAAGCTCCCTCTACACTCCCCCTGATCAAACACTCCCAAGACAAGGACAGCACGGGGTTAGATACAGAGTCAAGCTCGGTTTACATTGTCCCCATCAAACACTCCCAGGACAGGGACAGCACGGGGTTAGATACAGAGTAAAGCTCCCTCTACACTCCCCCCCATGAAACACTCCCAGGACAGGGACAGCATGGGGTTAGATACAGAGTAAAGCTCTCTCTACACTCCCCCCGATCAAACACTCCCAAGACAAGGACAGCACGGGGTTAGATACAGTGTAAAGCTCCCTCTACACTCCCCTCCATCAAACACTCCCAGGACAGGGACAGCACGGGGTTAGATACAGAGTAAAGCTCCCTCTACACTGTCCCCCATCAAACACTCCCAGGACAGGGACAGCACGGGGTTAGATACGGAGTAAATCTACCTCTACACTGTCCCCCATCAAACACTCCCAGGTCAGGGACAGTACATGGTTAGTTCAAGAGTAATGATTCCTTGGAGGCAGTGGATTACCAATTTCATGAGCTATGGTGAAGGCACTCTGTAGTCCAATGTCTTGGATGACTGCACAGTTGAGGTTAGGCTCACAAACACTTCCGATGTGAGCCAGGCCCAAGGACTCACAGAAATGTTCCTGGCACAGGTTCTGTCGGGTGATAGAAAATGTTCATTTCACTCCTGAAAGAATAGACTGTTGCAAAAGAATATGCCCCAGGCAAACCTGAGAGGGACAGAGAGACAGTCAGTTTACAGATATCTCCCAGAGGGAAAGGGACTGATGGACACCAGGCAGTGTACAGATATCTCCCTGAGAGAGAGGGGACTGAAAGACACCAGTCAGTGTACAGATATCTCCCTGAGAGAGAGGGGACTGA